>NC_060213.1:73382500-73577500 GCF_021130785.1 Homalodisca vitripennis
CTGGTTAATTCATTATGTGTACTGTTGACTGCGACACTCTTAAAGCTTCCGAAGAGATGTTATTAGCTTTATGGTGCCTAACTGTGGAACATGAATAACTAGTAATTGGCATTATGCGTATAACGTTAAAACGCCTCTATCTCCCTCATGCCTTAGCCTAATTCCTATCCATGTTACCTATGCTGGGAGTGCCCCAATCCTAATCGGGAAGTGCCTTTCTGACAGTTTGCTGGGGCTGAAGTGCCGACGCGATAGTGAAGATACATATCTGAGACCAGCCATATCAGTCCAATAATTATAATTTTCACATTAATAGCCCTCTTAACATTCCTTTCACCGTAGAAGACCTTTCTCTTTGGTATGGTATACATTCCACGTCATATCTTTAATAAAACCACGTAAAAAGATATGACTATAGGCCAGAGTCACTAACCTGTACAAAACTTTGGAGTGCATGGTGAACTATGGCCTGATATGGTATGGAAAATAAACCTCTTCTCTACAATCAGTAGTGTGGTTTTCGCCAAGGAAGATCAACTAAAAATATCTCGATCTCGCTAGAGGCTACAATCTTAGATGCATTCCTCGAACAAAAACAGGTTTTAGCGGTCTTCTTCGACCTTAGAAATGCCTGTGATACCGCCTGGCGACGAGGGATTGCAAACACCTTAGTGTTGTGGAGGGTCGGTGGAAACAGGTTTTCATTAATAACAAACTTTATGTACGGTAAGATTTTTCCATTTAAGACTCGGAACAAACCTTTCTGATTGTGTAAATCTGTAAAATAAAATGCTCCGATGCATTTGCTCTCTTTTGTTGTCTACTTTGTTATATATTCACCGCAAGAAGATCTGTATCACCGGAAATATTCTCGACTACCGGAAATGGTTCAATACATCGACTCAATGACGGGAGTCGTATCTTTTTGAAAAGATAAAATCAAATCAATCTTATTGCAGCGACAACAGTACATTGCATAGCACACATCATGGATTTTAATTTAAAATTTCTTACATTTATATCACAAAATTCTCATTCACTCGTACAATTTTAAAATTAAACCTCTTTCATTCTCCGACAATATAACCCACTTCAAACAGCAGAATCAGCCGTCTAATTGGGTGGTCTCCCAGGTAAATGCAAAAACTCCCCTGCAAAAAAATCTTGTGAAAGGAACTTAAGGTGAATTTTGAACGTCTTGGCGTTAGGGAATGTTTTTATTGAATTTGGTAATCTGTTAATAAATATAACACCTACGAGGGCAGGTGTTCAAAAACCACCGTTCTGTGTCTCGCAGTTCGTAGTAGTTCTCTACCTCGTGTCTAATGCATATGTATGCCACGGCCTCCGGTTAAAGGTCGGGACACACATCCACCGTGCCCGACAAGTGAGTCGGCCGAGTGTCGGCCAACAGGACAGGGCACGGCTCTGTTACGTGAGGCCATACATGTCCGTACGCAGTCCGAGCGCAACAACCTCACTGTTTAGACAAGAGCATATTTCTTTTGGGTCTTGAAGTAACAGATACTTAAAAAAATATTCAGAAAATAATCTATTGCTTAAGATGAAGAATGTTAACTTTAATGTTGTTATTTTTATTAATTGCTGAGGTGAATGAAACATGGCAATGCTGCAGTAAAGCCTGGTACAATCAGCTGTAAAGTGTGTACTTAAATTGTAACATTTGTAATGAAAATGTATGAGCCAACAACTTTCCAGTTCACATTCCTACCTGTCACTTTATTTGCTACGCCTGCACAAAAAATGTGTTATCAAATCATTACTACTAGATATTTATGTATCGCGTCAGAAACAGTACTTTCCTGAAGTCCTCGTGATACTTCTAATGGTTAGTTCTTGTACCTAACAAATGATAAGTGCACCCTAACCACTGAGATTCGGACTAAGTTATTCCTTTTGTTTAATTGTAGTTTGCATATGCTTGGGAATATTCTAAATTCAACAACGGATTCGAACAAAAAAAAAACACTGAAAACCTGCATATCTTTAAATTTTTATTAATTACTTTAGTGAATTTATAAATTACTTGATATATTGAAACACAATACAAAGTTTTGGGAACTGTTGTTAAAACATTGTGTATTGTGGCTTACTCTATAAATCTATATTTTATTAACTGTAGTCTTAAGAAAGTAAATAAGAAAATTTGAAAGAGTACATACCAAATATAAAAATAAATCACAAAGATAAAAATAAATCACCGAGGTTAGAAGAAAACTAAAGAGAAACGACAAAACAATTTGTTACACAATGCATTGAAAATACACAAAACTCAGCTGGTCGAAGCAAATAATAATTAGTATAAATACAAAGCCGACTAAAACTTTAACTCTTGGAATTTACAGCATTCTTGTACTTTACACGTTGACTGCGGTGGGCGCACATTAATAGTGTCCGGCTGTCTTAAGTCGGTACATGGCTAGTGTCGCAGTAAAGGTGTTAATGTGTTATAGCCTGCCTTTAGCTATTCATGTAAATACCTGTCAACTACAACACCATTTTTGTGTTTGTACTAATATAATATTTTCAATTTAATAAAATATTTTACATAAACAAGAGGGCATATTAATTTATCAACATTGAATACATGTTGGTAATGACTAGTACCTCTTCAGTTCATGAAGTTGTGCGTTCCTAAGAAGAGTAATTAAAAAAATAGTGGTGAACACGAATTGGGCAGTAATAATTCTTACTTAGTAAATAATAAATCAGTTCATACCATCACTTTTGTTCTTTATAAAAGCCGGGAAGCAAAATGATCTCCTAGTAAATAACGAAACCTTTAAACATGTATTTAACAACGTGTAATTCATGTTTGTACACATATACATGGTAAACAGTGTGTATTTATCTAGCTGTTTTTAAATAAGCGCTCATCTTCAGCAAACACTTCTTACAAATAGCTGTTTGTAACGTTATACCTTTCGAGACTCACCTTTCCACTTCAGTCCAACTCATTACGGCCAGTTTCTTCAACTTTAGAAAAGTATTCGCCTCGTTTCGTTCGCCTTTTGGATGTGACGTAAGGTATACCTCACGTCCATCTTTCAATCTTGGCCCAAAATTGGTTGCTAGTTTCGACCTCGGTTCTGATGATACTACAGATACAGAGCACAAAGAATTTTCGTGTACTTCAGTCTTCTCTTTGTTGACTATTTGAAAACTGCTTCATACAAGATGAATAATTTTGTTATTGACGATGTAAGGTTTGATAGGATAACAGGATTTCGTACATTGGCCATCGTTAAATGTTACTAAAGGTATAACACAAATGAATAACCTACACCACCTGACAAAGAGGATAGATTCCAATCCTCGAAACGTTGTGATATACCTTTAGCAACATATAGCGATGGCAAATTTCGTTAATCCTGTTATCCTTCCATATCAATATGATAAAGGGTATCAAGTTTTAAACTGTCAAATTTTACAATATTAAATGTAATGCATAATAAAATTCATAAATTTCACGTATTTTTTATAATAGAGTCATAACATATAAATATCACACTGGTCAGGTAGTCAGCTGTGATTCTGAAATCTGACCGTCTGTTTACTAGCTTCAATTTTATCACTACCAGTCACATGTCTTGTGGTGTGATAGAAGGCGATGTAAACACCTATGTGGGGTGTTTGGAATTTTCCCACTGGCTTCTAAGATGGTGCACGTTTGTTCACGATACAGCATCATGCCCAATACCCCTCTTTTAATTTGCGGGATAGGTAGACATGCAACTTAATCAAAGTCAATCTCATCTATATAGAACATTAACGATGTCTTATGCAAAACTCATTTGTTATGCAATTCTCCAGATAAAACATTCCTCGAGATATCTGTGAATAGTTAGGCCACGCACGTTAAAATACTTGTGATTGTACTTGGTTTGATGACGAATTGATTTATTCTGCGATTTTCGTGCTACCATTATGTTTACGACTACGACCAATGAAACCACGTTTACTATCGCTTAACCAAATCCCGTGGAAAAACATGCCCCGTTATCCAACTCGATGATCCTTATATAGGAATTAAACTTCATGCGAGATTTAAAAATTCGATTTTGAGTTATCGTGCGGGTGAGACAAATTAAGTGTTCCAGTGTTTCTCGAGTGATAAACTTCGCTGAATCTCTGCCAAACAGCGGTATTTTCAAGTTGGCATGTTTTTTATAAATAATATGAAAGCGTTAATAAAACTTTTGTGTAATTTAATTCTTAAACCATTAAAAGGGTTTGAATAGCGAGGTTAAAATAAATTTCAGAAACATTAATATTGCGTAGTAAATCTTATTTTAATTTTAAATCAAGGTCGGTTTTGACAGTTATCGGATATATATCGTCTTCTCATCAATCCATCAATAAGATTAACTTTCATCGGGAGGCCAGATGTCACAATGGTAATTGGTCGCTTCGGTTCATTTACCACTAAAATACTTACAGCTTCTCTACCTAATAAAACAAACACCATTAAAATAAACCTTTGCTAACAAAAATTTTCAAGAATTTTTAAAATATAGCATTTGTTATAAACAATACTTAAACTATAACTATATTCAGTTTTATTACTATTGACGGCAAATTAATCTATTAGTGCTCAAATTCTTCCTCTTTATACCAAACTACGGGGCATTACTTTGTACTTAGGACATCTACCGTTTCGTGTGGTAACGTGTTTTAATGAGTTAGCGTTGTAAAGATGGCAGAGAATGCGTTGAAGACAGTTCGCGGCCTGGTCGCACTTCAACGTCAAACACGGATGAAAATGTCGAAAAAGTCGTAATTTGATTTGGTCTAACCGTTTATTAATTGGTAAAATTTTAGGTATCGGTAAAGAACGTGTATGGAAAATTTTACATGACAATTTTAACATGCATTATACACATTACTCGGGGTTTTAGCTTAGTTTGCATACATCACAACATTACTGTAATCGTCGACGTAAACAAGGAAGTTATTAATCCCATGTGCTTTTGTCCCTCTAGATGCCTTCTGATCCAGTTATTGCATAGTGGGGTCTTGCAATTTCAGTGGAATTATTACATTTCAAATACAATTAAAAGCTGTTTTCTGACATCGAACACTGTTGCAAAAATGTGGTCTTTGAGTTGTTTTATAATAAATTCAACGGGCTTTGTCATAACAGTGGTTGTTAACCTCTCTTTGTGAAACATATTTTTGCTTTCATTCATTAGCTTGTTACATTCAGGTATCTAACAGCCTTAAGTCTTTCTTCTAGATTATTTTTTTGTAGGTATGATGATGGAGAGGGAAAGTAGTAGCTCAATTCAGTTTAGGCTCCTTTCTTAAATTTTGGGTAGTCATCACAAGTCTTAAATACGCAGTCTTAAATGCAGAGAATGCAGTACATAGGACATTTATACTATGTAACAAAAAGCCAGTACTGGAAAATGTTATTTTTTAAGATTCCTCTTAAGGGCGTGCTTGATTTATAAAACTGCACACTTTCAACAGCTCAACTGATGTTAACTCAATCTGAGCTCCCTCAGTTTCTTCAAACATTTCAAACCAATGTTCTTATCCATCATCATTTGTTTATCTCCACGTTAACAAATCATTTAGCCAACGACGCTGTATATCGGGTAGAACGGTTATCGCAAGATAACCGGATCAAGCAACGTTGAGCGTGGCTGCTGCTTGGATGGGTGACCACTGAGCGATCCTGTCCTTGCAAGCAGCCCGCCTGCTCGCCCATTGGTGGTGGTTCGAAAGTCACCTTTAAGCCGTAGGTCCCCGGTTTGTGTTATAGAGGGCTTCTTAGCCCTAACTTCGCCTAGTAAATAAGACATCTTTACTTTACTATACTGTATTTAAGATTTTCTCAGTGAAGATAGAACAATGCCTCGGTTGGTGTTCTTCGGTTCCAGAAGTTTACTTTTTTCCTAATTTTTCACTGAATATAATCTTACAAAGGTATTTGCGAGAATTTAAGGCTGTTTCTGACATGGAGTACAGTAAATACTGTCCCAATTTTGTTTAGATTTTATTTTAGAGTATTCAGTATTGCATGGTTAATCTGCCTCGAGTTGTGTACATAAATTACATTAACTTCAGCTATTTGATCAATTTCAAGTTATAATGTAGATATTGTTCATGATAAGTGTGCTATTACCAAAGTAGTTTGTCAAAAACTAAATGATGTCAAAAGTTAACATGGTATTTATTGTATTTTTGGAATCTACAATTAAAAATAATCACTCCTTGGATCATTCATTATGTATCTATATATATATATATATAAATGCGAATGTTTGTTTGTATGTTCCGTTATAACTCTGGAACCAATGCACGAAACATCGTGAAATTTTGTACAGTGATTCTCCACGTTCCTGGAAGTAACATAGGCATACTTTTTATACACTGTTACACACTTTATACACTGTTGTATACTTTAAACACTGTATGGGCTGAACATCCACTGTGGAATGTTTTATTTCTATTTTATTTATGTTTTACCTTCGGTACGGCAGACTGCGCTACGACACGTAATGCAAAGTGACTGGATCTTGGACATTTAAGTTTTACCCAATCAAGTAACAGGTGGTAAATACGCCTATTACGGTGATGAACTACCGTAGATACCCTTTTATGTGCGACTGCTAACGGTATATATCCATCTACATTCTTAATTTTAAAACCAGCACCTTCCTCTAGTAGCAATTTGATCATTTTAAAACGTGGATAAGGAATTCCAAGAGCGATATGAAGTGGAGTGTTTCCATTAACATCCTTTGCATTCAAATCTGCATGTTTCTTCAGCAACAACCCAACAATTTCAACACGATTCCATAGCACTGCCAAAAATGCAGTGGTGTCTTCCATTCCTTATCTCTAATATCTATTGTAGCTCCAGCAGTTATAAGGCGTGCAACCATTTTAAAAAGACCGCGTTCCACTGGATGGCTCGGAGGTGTGATACCCATGTTGTCTGCGAGATCCATACAAGTATTTGGCTTTGTATAGAACGCAAGCCTTAAAGCATTGCTACTAGAACAACAAACGTGCAGAGGAGTCCTTTCAAAACAATTCTGCACATTCACATCAACCGGTTTCTTCAGTAAAACTTCAACAATTTTGACACAATTATGATTCACTGCGGTGTTCAGCAATGAATTTCCTCCGTTTTCTCTGAAATTGATATTAGCTCCTGCTCGGATAAGGCGTTCAATTTAATCAATGTCGTTACTTAAACAAAATACATACAATTGAGTATGACCAGTTATATTCCGCATGTTCACATTCACCTCTTTTTCCAGATACAACTCAACAATTTCAAAAAGACCGTGATCCACTGCAGCGTGCAAAGGTGTGACACCCATGTTGTCTGCGAGATCTATATTGGCGCCTGCCTTTATAAGGAGCTCACCCATTTACAATATTATTGTGAAAACAACCAAGGTGCAGGGGATTACTTCCATCATAACTGTGCACATTTACATCAACATGTTTCTTCAACAAAACTTCAAAAATTTTGACACAATTATGTTCCACTGCGATGTGCAGCAAATGAATTACCCATGTTGTCCCTTAGATAGATATTGGCTCCAGCACGGATAATACATTCAAATAAATCAATTTTGTTGTTATGAAAACAACATAAATGCAATGGAGGATTACCGTACTTATTCTGTATATTACAATCCAACTGGTTGCTCAGCAACAAACCCACAATTTTTTTCGAACCATGTAACACTGCGTAATGCAATGGTGTTTTATACCCAGCAGAGATCACTTCTGACTGGTTTATACCTACCAGTTGAACCCACGACTAGGCACAGCAAAAACCGATGTGCCACTTCAATCTGGGCAACCTTATGGATGTCCAGTAGCGGCACATCACTAACCGCAAATGTTGAGATTCCGGGGTTCATGGGCAATCCGATAAATTTAGTCTACTGTGGAAGATGACTGTTGGAGTTGGTGGGGTTTGTTCTCTTACCTCAGAGGTTCTTGTTAACCTCAAGAAGGGTGTGCCACCCCCTGCCTACTTTGACTGGAGAGGCTGGTTCAGAGCTGGCCTCCTCTTCTTCCGGGATGACTTTGAGATGTAGTGCCCTAATTCTTCCTCATGGATCTCGATAGGAGGCGGCACCTACTCCATAACCTTACCCATCCTGAATATCCTGTCACTCCGGCAGCAGCGCAAAGGTTCTTACAGGACAAAGTGCAATTTATAAGCTTCTTGTCCTAAGAGAACAAAAAAAATTGTGTTTTACCGCTCTTGTTTCTCAGGTTACCTCTTATCTGCACAATTATATAAGAATATTTGACAAGCAACAATTCAACCATTGCAACGGATCGTATTTTTACTGCAATGTGCAAGGTTGTATTACCATGCTGTCTCTAAGAAACACATTGACTCCTTCGTTTATAAGGTACTCTGCCGTTTTGATATTATTATGACCACAAGCATTATGAAGGGGTATGTTCCCTAATTCATCTCTAGTGTTCAGTTCAGTTCCTTTTGCCGTGAACATTCCTCCATAAATGTGTTATTAAAGGCCATGTAAACATCGAGAAAAACACATAATGGGGGAGCTGTAATACTTTATATTCAATTATCAATTTCTCTGCTACTGCGTCGTGACATTATGGTGTGATTTCTCAAAATAACAACACAAAGAATAGTTATTTTTTATTTCCAAAACACTATGAAGATCAGAAAATGTAGTTTAAATGATAAAATCTTTATGTATAAAATCATGAAAATACACAGTATTGCTCTGTTATAAATTGTATAATCCAAAAAATTATGACTCATTCTTTAAATTCGGTAAACCTGAAAGCAAAATATCAACATCAGTTAATTGGAATCAGAAGTAAACGTAGAATCTCATGCTACAACAAAATATACACCCTCATGTGAATCCATGAATATAATGTGAATTATGAACTCATCAGCATAGCACAAAAAGAAAAAGACCACAAAGAAAATACCTAATCTACTTAAATATTCGAACAAATTATGAGGCACTTGGACCTATGTAAGAAGGATAGCTAAATTTTATTGGTTCAATAAAAAATGCACACTTGACCTAACCCAAATTATTACTGACGTATCCTTTTTATTATGTTTAATTTTCATAAATATTTTCTCTTGGGTATAATAGTTTTATAGTTTTTCAATAACATTTTTAGAATTGAAAAACGATTTTTAATAAGATATTGAAACAACATACAGCAATAAAGCACGTAATGCATAAGCTGTACACCAATGATGTCTTAAAACCCTTTTGATCTTAGTATAATATATTGTATTTTAACCAGCTATGTGACTGGTTTTATTATATATTCCCTTTTAATTTTATTTATATACTATTCAGAGTGAGGGAATCTCACTTATCAACCATCGACGAGATTAAAATAGAGTTTCTGAGACGGATACGTGTCAAGCACGTGATCGAATATTTTACCTACAATAGCCTTATTTCCTTTAATTTTTTTGCAAGCCTCTTATGCAGAGTTAGAATTTCTGAATCCATATTTCAGAAGTTGAAAGGTGTAATTAACAGTTTTAACGCCTACATTTTAATTTTTCTGAAAATAATATTATATTTTTGTTTCATTTTCAGCAAATAGCTGCCGAAAAGCCTTGCACTCGCGATAGTGGGAACGAGAATTCGATTAACCCTTTGAGTGCCACAGGTATTTTCCCAAGGCATATGCATAAAGTGCCAGGCTGTTATTTGTATATTTGTAAGCTTTTGGGGAAAAAGCTGTTGTGTGTTTGGGAAAAACCCAACAGAGTTTCATAACTTTGCTATTATTTTCATCATTAAATGCCGAATATGATACATTTTGTTACAAATAAAAATTTAATTTACAAAAATGTCAGTATTTATAAATAAAGTGTTTTGCTTTTTTATAAAAAGTTGTTTAGACCTAATTTGAGTGTATACGGTATGTTTATGATTTTTTTCTTTATACTATATAATATATAATATAATATATATAATAAAGGCTATAAATTCTAAATAAAACGTATGTATTATATATTATTCTAGACCTGTTTTAAACATGGAATTTTGTGTATAAACAAAATGCTGCCCGGTACCGACATTTTATAAATTGTACTTTATTTGTCAGAGTTTAGAAATCACATAGCAATGGTGAAGTTTTCACAAAAAATCTAATAAAACATCAATATAACACAAATAAATATGATTAGTAAATGTAGAGATAAATACTTGCCAACAGTTTTACATAAACGTTGACATTTACTAAATAATAACCCTAATGTATTTAAATTGAAAATTCACGTTTTTTGCTAGGACACAACTCAAATTACTACATTACTTTTGTAAAGAAATAAGGTAACAAGAATGTGAAATTGCAGCAAAACATGTTGACATTTACTCTTTAACCCAAAAGAGTTAATTTTTTTCATCAATTCTAATAAGAGAATACAGTTTTAAATATTTAAACGGTAGGAATAAACGACCTTATGTTGCTTTGTAAGAAAGCCTACCAAACGGAGGTAATTTAAAACAACAATAGTAGTCAATTTGGGATTTCTACGTGTCCAATAATTTTCATTGTGAAAATCAACCAACTATAATTAGTCCTTTTTAAGTTAAAAAAATAGTCTCAAGACAGTTTCGTTATTCTGAATTATTTCATTAAGCAATCTCAAAAAACGAAAACGCCGTCCAAGATACCAATGAAGGTTACGTAATAAAGTATTTAAACCCATGCCACTAAACCATGGTGTCTTTAGAATAAAATTACTTTAAACGTGGGATTCCAGTATATTAGTATAGTACTTTAGACTAACCACTAAATATATTCTAATTAACCATCAGGTTTAAAACCACATTTCCCCCTTGACTTTCCACAGTGAACAGGTATATGCTAAAGTATTTTTAAACGTATTTGAAACAGTAATATTGGATTTAGACGATTAGATTAGTGCTTAGATTAGATTGGATAAACTAATGACTTAGACAACCCCCATACGTAGAACCCCTATAGAACGGTGTGACTCTAATTAATGGGAAAAACACCACATGAGAAACTAACAGAAACGTTTGGGGTGGTTGCCTAGCGATGAGAAGATAGTGTCTTTATCAGCAACTCAGTGTGACGCGTGAATATGTTTCACCATACACTAAGATAAATAAGTGCTTCCATACACATTAATTATTCGCTTGAGTTGCAGTAATAATGAGGCTGAATGATTTAATTACTATTTAATGATCTATAAGAGAAACTTACAGAAGATTTTATCGTACGATTAATCTTTTTTTTTTTTTTTTTTTTTAACAGAGGGCCAGGTTTCCTAGGCCTGGTAGTTGCCTCTCAGCCATCCGGCTTATTGTGCACCCTCTCCCAGGTTTAAGCTGTATCAAATCCCAGGCCTTTACAAAACCATGAGATCTTCTGAACAATGCTTTCCTGTTCCAATTCCCCTCTCTCCGTATGCATAAGAACACCTAGGGATCTTGAGCGTTTGCTCTGTAATGCCGGACATTAAAATATGACGTGCTTGGCTGTTTCGTCAGCCTCACCACATTTCCTGCACAGTGTTTCCTGAACTGGAATACCTATTCTGTTCAGGTGACTTCGGAATATCCAATGACCTGTAATAAAACCAGTCACCTTTCTGATCTCCGTTCTACTCATTCTAAGGGTATCTGCTGCAATGTTCCTTGATGGTCCCTTGAGCATCCGCTTTGCTTGTACATTCCCTTCAGTATTTCTCCAATGTTGTAGGTGTTTGTTAACCATCCACTTGGTAACTGATCTACGTGCTAAGTTATATGAGACCCCACACGTTGGTTCAGGACCGGTAAGAAGACGGTTGGCTCCCAAGTTAGCGCAACCGTCTGCCCCTTCATTTCCTGTGATTTCTCTATGTCCAGGCACCCAAGTTAGAATAACTTTATTGGTTTTCGCCAGCAATTTCAAGACCTTATGGCATTCCCAGACTGCCTTCGAATTACAGTCATGGTTGGCTAAGGGCCTGCAGAGCAGCCCTGCTGTCCGAGTTAATGTAGATGTTTTTGACTTTGTAGCCCCTTTCCACATTAACTCTTGCACATTCTGCAAGGGCTGTAACTTCAGCCTGAAAGACAGTTGCCAGTTTACCTGGGCTAAAGCTTAAGTTAACCCTCGGTCTGGCTCCCCAGACCCCTGCCCCAGTACTCTTCAGAGTCAAAACCCGTCCGTGTACCAGGTTAGAGCCTTCTTCATGTAGTCAGGCTCACTTTTTGACCATTCCTTCCTTTCAATTTGGCCATTCCTTCCTTTCAACAATGTTGACTTGAAATGGTTTTTCCCAGTCCGTAACCTTTGCCATTCTATCAGACATCATTTCTAGAATATTCAGTTTGAGAATGTCAACGATCTTGGAGTGCTTACTAGCATGGTGATAATGCCATTTCCCATTGCACTTCAGTCTGTAGGCAGCCATCCTAGCCTCTCCTATGACGAATATGTCTAGGGGTGGGAGGTTTAGCACTACTTCCATAGCAGCGGTTGGTGTTCCTCTCATGGCACCCGTTGTACCCAAGCATGCCAACCGGTACCTTTGACAGGTTTTTTGCGGCAGTCCCCTGTTGGACTTTTGGCCACCATACCACTGAGCCATACACCATCATTGGGCCTAATGACTCTGGTGTACAGCCAGTGTGACATGTCGGGTCTAAGCCCCCATGTGCATCCTACTGCACGTCTCACCATCATCAATGTAGTCTGAGATCGTCTGATTATATATTCCAGATGACAATTCCAGGTGAGTTTATCATCCAGTTTGACACCTAGATAATTGAACTCCCTGCTTAACTGTATCTGGCCCCCACATAGGACTGGCTGTGTGATTTCCAGTTTCCTTCTTCTTGTAAATGGTATCATGACGGTCTTCGAAGGATTTACTGCAAGTCCTTCTTCGTCACACCATCGCTCCACAATTTTTCCAGTGCTCTCTGCATCATTTCCAGACACGTAACCATATGCTTACCTCTTATGAGTATGACAACATCATCTGCATACAAAGCCTTGAGCATACATACCCTGTTCATTCAGAGTCCAGAGTAAGTCATCCACAACTATGTTCCACAGGCTTGTTGATAATACACCTCCTTGTGGACATCCTCGCTGCGTTTTGACCTCTCTTGTGACTCCGCACAGAGATGCCTGTGCTCTTCTGCTCTTAAGCATGTTACTTATCCACCTAACAACAGTTTTCTCCGTACCCCTTGATGTAAGCTTAGACACTATAGAGTGAGTACTCGTATTATCAAAAGCTCCTTCTATGTCCAGGAACACTGCTAAAGCTATTTCCTTTTGTTCAATAGCTTGCTCAATCTTGCCAACCAGGACAGTGTAGGGCTGTTTCACAAGATGTACCTTTCTGATAGGCATGTTGATTTGGATGTAAGGGACGATTGATGAGGACTGTGTCCTTTAAATGCCTATCCAGAACCTTCTCCATGGTCTTGACAAAGAAGGATGTTAGGCTTATTGGTCTATAAGCCTTTGCAACCTCATAGGAGGGTTTGCCTGGCTTCGGGATAAATATAACCCTAGAGGTCCTCCAAGATGAGGGTATGACTCCTGTCGCTAGACTAGTTCGAAACAGTCGTAAGAGCAGAGGTATCACCAAGTCCCCACTCTCCTGCAGTAAAGCGGGAAAAATGCCATCGGTACCTGGTGATTTGAACGGCTTAAAAGACTCCAAGGGCCGTTTTATCCCTAAGTAGTTGATAACAGTCTTTGCACAGTTTCCAGTCCACCTTAGACGAGCTATCTCTAGGTTCTCGCCGCCATTCACTAACAAATGTTTCACTGGTTTGAAACGATCCTGGGAAGTGTGTATTCAGTAAACACTGAAGAGTCTCCTCAGGATCCTTGGTGTTAGTCCCGTCTTCCCTAAGTATAGTACCCACCGCATTTGTGGGGCTTCGAGCTAGGACTTTTTGGAGTTTTGCGCTGTCAGGAGCCTTATCAATACTCTGACAGAATTCTCTCCACGAGTTTCTCTTAGCTCTTCTCACCTCTTTATTGTACTCTGTTAGGGCAGCAGAGTACCTATCCCAGTTCCCTGCACGTTTGCATGTATTATATGCTCTGCGAAGGTTTTTCCTCAAGGTTTCCAGCCCCTGGTTCCACCAACATGCTTTTTTCCTTGAGTTTTTCTCAATCACGGGGCAGGCTTTGTGGTACGATTCTATCATGGTGTTTTTCAAAGAGTTCGCAATGTTCTCGACCCCTTGCCCCTGATACCCATTTTTCCCTTACTAGACTGTTTTTTAGCTCTGCATTGAAAGCTACCCAATCTGTTTTCTTTGGGTTTCTATAGGTCTCCTTTATTTTATACGGACCTCATGTCAAAGGAGATATACTTATGATCTGAAGCAGATGCTTCATCTAGCACACTCCAGTTTAAAACTTTAGTTGCAATATAGTTGCCAGTCAGAGTTATATCTAAGACCTCTTCTCTTACCCCTGTACCTCTTCTTTGTACAAAAGTAGGTTTACGGCCTTGATTTATAATAACTAAGTTAGATTCTACTATGAAATTCAAGAGGCAATCTCCCCGATTGTTGATGTTGCTGCTCCCCCAAGCGGTGTGGTGGGCATTCGCGTCACAACCGACAATCAGGTGCCTCCCGCGTCGTAAGGGTTCCGAACTCCACAATCGGCCTCATCTCCGCAGTTGGCGGTGGTTCTGGCGTATGGGAGGTAAAACCGATGCAAACAGGATTCTGATGTTGCCATCACCTGTCTGCAAGTGAACCTCTGTCACGCCTGTGTCTCTAGAACACATTTGTGCCATTTTTATTGATTTGATTTTGTTACTGACATATATACATGCTTAAGGGTTGTTACTGCCAGAATCATATATCAAATTACCTTTAGCGGTGCTCATCCCATCACACGGCTGCCAACGGTCCATGGTTCTTGGATCAGGACCACGCCTATGTCGTCAGCCAGGATCTTCTGGCAGAGTGTTGCCGTAGCTGCTCTGCTGTGGTGTAAGTTTATCTGGAGCACCGCTGTCATCCACTATAGATCGTTACCTCCCTGCAGCTTGAAGGTGATCCTGTCGCTACCCAAAAATGGGCGCATCGGCAGAGTCTTCAGCTTCTTCAGGGAGTCTTCGTCCACATGAAGGACCAGGAATTCGCGGTTGGTACTAGATTTCCCTCCAACAGCAGTCCATTGATCCGGTCAAGGTCATTCTGGTTTTTGAGGGCTTCGAACAGCTCTTGCTTGCTGTCCACCTCGATGTACTTAGGGATAAAAGTGGATACTTTGAACATCCTTACCAGGCTTTTAGCTGGACCCATTTTCAGCTGAACCCCTTCGAAAGGACTCAGCTCCTGGACCTGCTTCTCCAGCCACACCTTTGTTTCTGTTTTAACACAGCCGACCACTATCGCTCCACCTTCAACGTGACAGCTGGACATTCTAACGTTTTTGGCCTTTAAAGGCGCGTTTGCCCAGCAATTTCTTCAGGTTGTTGGCTTCTTCCGTCGATAGCTTCTCTTCTGGGTGTTCGAGCCGGACAATAGCCAGCTTCTCTCACAGAGATCCTTTCGGCATATGTTTCGGGTGTCTTCTTAGTGACACCTCCATCATGCCCCTTCCTTCTTTTCTCCCCTCCCTTTGCTTGTTCTTCAGTTGTCAGCTGCGATCGCAGCCTCTTCACACCTGCATAGCTTGGGGTTTGTTGTTTTTGGGCTGGTACGGAATGAGTATTCCCTTGCTCTGAGGCCCCAACAACAACCAAGTTCCCTTTTGAGGAAACCGGCTTCGTTGTTTGGTTTCATAAGAGCTCGGTTTTTTCTCTTCCCACCTCTTCTGCCTTTCTTTCCGGGGATTATCGGCTCACCTCTAGCGTGTAACAGATACGTTACATTAAAATAAATAGTAAACAAGATAGGTTTTGTGAAAAATATATTAGCTTTAGACTCTTTGTCTTTACAGGGTCGTTTTACAATGGGTGCGGCGTAGGGCAGGCTATGTGTTGGTAAAATGAAAATAAAATTTTGATAGAAACAAATTTTAGATTTATTGAATAAAAACTAATACTAATGAAACATGATTTTGATGAAATGAAATTATAGCTATGCTTAAAATAACATCCTACAACACCAAAATCCAATTAGCTTGAAATAATTAATTAGAAAATACCCCTAACCCTAGCAGTTAAAAATGTTGATCGAAAAGGTTTAAATACTCTCAAACATATTCACCAAATCCCATGATGGCGACCACGGCGGTCCTCACAGATAATTGAAAAACAATTTAAATTTGGATTCACATTGAAAAAAGACTGATTAATAATTGAAAAATTTTGAAAACTGTTTCACAACGTACTACATCATCAAGAGGTCGAGGAAGAAGACTCTCTCCTCCTTCCCAAACTCCGCGCGTCAGTAGCGCAGAGAGGGAAAAGTGATACCCTTCAAAACGGAAATTTTCCGTTTTTCTGGTCGAAAAATGATCCGCTTTTACTTCTGGCTAACAACCCACTCCTCGAATTCGGTGCGCAGAGAACGAGTTTGCGTTCCCGCGGGGGTCGCTACCCTCCAATGAGAGTAATCGTTACCGTTAGCCAATCGTGGCACGCGTTTTGCCGTGTTTAGCTTTGTTCTTTGATGTTGTTGATGAGGAACTATCGAGTTTTATTAAATATGACCGCTTTAACTATTCGAGATTTATGTTTGAGGTTACAAAACTGTCAGTGACGGACTATGTCACCATGCACAACACTAACCTTCATAATAAATTGAAATTTGATTATTCTCAAATATGAGAATGATAACTTTAACTAAGCAATTAAATTGTCGGTTTGGATTCCTATTCATTTTAGATTTATTATTAATAGAAAAAATATTATTTATTGAATTATATTATTCTCGAATTTATTATTAATTGTAAAAGTTGATTTTAGGTTACAGGCTAGGCCTATACCCGTTACAGATACCCCCCAAATTTTGTGGTAAAATTGAAAATTTTCCATTACAAAAATTTTACTCATTAAAACTTTTACAGTGAGTGATTTAAAATAACAAAGATATACATATTAAACAATCCGAACAACAAAACAAATAAATTGAAGAACAAAGAACAAACAACTGTTAATTAAAATCTAATATTACAAATTTTTCTTCATGCTTCTTGACGAACAAATTTTTTACTTAAAGTTAAAATTTTGTGAAGTTCAAGTTTTGCTATTGTCCTACAGGCTAAGTTATCACAGTTTACTCTTTTAGTTCATAGACTTACAGTCATGGTGAGTTATCACAGCTTCTATACTTATTGGCCCAGCGCTTTTATCTGTCTGACTTCATTTAACATCACCTTTGGGAAAGTTGAATTTGATTAAAAGTTCTTGCCTTTCCATATTTACTTAATTTAACATCACCTTTGGAAGTTGAATTTGATTAAAAGTTCTTGCCTTTCCACATTTACCTCATTTAACATCACCTTTGGAAGTTGAATTTGATTAAAAGTTCTTGCCTTTCCACATTTCTATTTCCTTCTGGGAGAAACAGTTTTTATTTCATCACTTGTTTCCAAAGTGAATTGTTATTATTGCAGTGAACTGATCCCAAACGTTTTTTGACTTTTCTCACATCCAATGCTTTTAAAATGTTCCATTTTAAAACACCATTCTCATATTCACTGACAAAAACTTCTTCAAACTTATGTGTCCTTAGATTTATTTTCAGACATAAAGAAAAGCACACCATGACTTCAAAGTTGTCCATACTTGTTGTAGATTCATAAAAAAACACACATGACTTTAAAAAGTGTCCAAGGTCCAGTTGCTTTGGTGATTTAATTTGTTGTGATTTGCCTGTGATATTCGCGCACTCACTTTCACATCTTACACTAAACACATTTTCCCTAATATTTAAAATTAAAGTTTTTCACAAATTAGTACTTACATTATTTATTAAACATTCTTACAACTAAGTCAAAAACAATCAACATAACATAAATATGAACCATTATTTTTTCAAATAAATTATTACTACTATTGTTACTAGATAAAAATTCATTCTCAGCATTTTTCATCTTACAAATTCATTCATAATTAACTAAACAATCTCTCCACACAGTTTATAAAATTTTTTCTCCTTTTTTTTTTAGAAATTATACACAATAAATGGTTAAAAATTTATTTCTATACTTATTTATCCTTTGTAATAATCTTGCATAATTTAAATATTTTTGTTTTGTTTATTTTAATTGAGGTTATAATAATTATAACCTGTCTATTTTGTAGTTTATTTTTATTTACCCTCCTTGTTACCTGTTTGTTGTACTATTTTACTTCAACGCACTATCTAATAGTTATCACCTTTTATTAATTATTTTAATTACCAATTTTTTTAACTAATGAAATTCCTTTGCAACCCCCCAAGTCATAATAATACAATTTTTGTCCCTTTGTTTTGAGTTTTTTTTTTTTTTTTATATTAGCTGAATTCTTTTCTTCTCACTCATTTACTGTATTTGTATTCATTTAATACAATATTCTCCTAACTTCCTCTCATACCATAAAATACCCATTTCGCCCCACAGTAAAATCCCTTTTAAGTGTCATTGCACTTCATTATTATAAGTTGATTAAATGATTATTAAACCAAATATTTACTAGCCTAATTATTTCCTTTTTATTCATCCCCCTTCTGAATTAATTATTTAGTACTGACTTTTGAATTTATTTTATTGGCTCAATTCTATTTCATACATTATCCTGTAACTCCTATTTTCCATTCCAACTTTTAAATTGTTCCCAACCTCTCAATTTCCACTCCTATTCTCTCTACTATTATTTATCCACTCCATTCACAATATATCCTTCACCTTTTAGCCTTTGTTCAGTGTAATTTTACAACTACCCCTCTATCTATCATTATCATATTAACTATTAAAACAGGCCTACTTGACCTACCTCTAACATTTTACTTTAAGAATAATTACTTTTATACCATATATACCCCCCAGTTTGCTTTATTATTATTTTATCATCTCAGTATCCCCCATGTTACTTCATTATTATTATTATTTTATCCGTACAACAAAAATAAACTAACTCATCAGAAAAACAATACATTTATTTCAATAATGAATATTTTAATTAGTCTTTTTGTGCTTTTACTTTTCTCTTCTTCTTTCTTTTCTTTAGAATTTACTGTAGTTTCAATTTTAAAATAAACTTGTGTTTCCTTACTTGAATGTCATTCTCCTATTCAATCCAACCATATTTAATAATTTGTTATGAATCTTACACTTTTAACTATTTACAAACCCAGAAACAATAAACTGGTGTTGTGTGATTATGTTACCTTGTATTGTAAGTTGACTTCAATCGTCTTAGATGAGTATGTTTTTTGTGTTAACCACCCAGAAAACAAATAACTGTGTGTGATCGTGTACCTTGTACTGTTGTCTTGAAATCATATTTCAAGTATGTTTTTTGTGTTAAACCACCCAGAAGAAACCTAACTGTGTTGTGATATGTGGTTTTTGACATTTATTTGTCCCATGGCCGTCAAATCGTTACAAAATCCAGCCATGCCATTTATTCTGTTTTGTAATGACTTTTTTATCTTTCGAAGGGAAAAAGCTACAAAGGAATAATAAAAATCACGAAACCCATCTTGTTTTAACCACCCCATCTTTGTTTGAAACTAAACCAAATTTCGATAAACTTTTTAATTGTGTTACCATTAAATGTTCCTATCACACCACCATCTTCGTTGACCACAACATATGCGTTTTCCAATTTTTATTTGTGACACCCTATACGGGCCTCATAAAGCAGAAAGAACTTCTTAATTTTTCTTGTCAAGTTTGTCAGACAGATAATGGGTTTTTTTACTAGAACTTCATCTCCTATACTAAAATCTAATTGGTTTGACCTTATTATCAAATTTTCTTTTCCTTTTTTCCCCTTTTGAAACTAGTCTATCTTTTTGTGGACTAATCTTTATTTTACCTGGATAGTCAGCTAACATTCTTTTCTCTTTGGGAAATTGAACCATATCCTGTAAAAAATTCCTATCTTTCCTACCAAACATTAGTTCAAACGGGATTTCTTCCGTGGTCTCATGCACGGAATGATTTAAACACTTTTCAATGAAATTTAGTACTAATGGCCATTTAGTATGTTTCTCATGGCAGTATATCCTGCATATTTTAGTAATTTCCTTATTAGCCCTTTCAAACTGGATTTGAGGCTGGATGCCAACCAGAAACAGATATATGAATAGTTTTAATGTTTCAGTCTCTAAGGGTATTATACCATAAAATTACTGGTGAACTGCGAGCCATGATCGGACAAAACACTACCTATCTCACCTACCTCAGGTATGTATTCATTGATCAATTTATTTAGTAATACTCGGCTTCAGTAGCTCTTTGCACCGGATACAACTTCACAAATTTTAGCAAATAACAAAATTCCAACACAAGCAAATATGTTATTTTAAACCCCTCCTCTTCCACTAAGGCAATTCCTCCTATCCAAGTCACAACTGAGATTTTTATATCTTTCAATTTTTTCTAGGGAATTTATTGGGTTGTAAAAATCTATTGATTTACAGTGGTGTGTTTGGGCACATTGACACAATTGACAACATTATTAACTGATTCTTTAACTGAAAGTTCAGCATCTTAGGAAAAAAACCACAATATTCCCCTTAGTATTTAAATAGATTTTATGTCCCCCTCCAAAAATGACCATATTTACAAACTGTGGTAAATTCTGAATTAATTTCTGATTGAATTGCTTTTGGTATACAGACTTTAAATACCTTATTCAACAATCATCTTAAATCTTTCTTAAAAAGGTATTCCATATATGAATAACAAATTGGATCTTTTATTTGTTGATCATTAACCCTCCACTTTTAGTAAAAATACGGCCCCAAATTTATTTCATCCACTCCTTTGTATGTTTTCTTCTTATATTTCTGAACATTGGTTTTTTAATCTCTTCCCTATCGCTAACTTCAACTTTCAAGTTTATTTTGTTAAAACCATTACCGAATTTCCTTTCAACTGGATTTTTATTAAATTTTCGTCCCTGTTACTCTTGAAAGGAATGCTCAGCGGGAAATATTTTGCCTTCCGCTGATGTTACTCAATAGTGAGATATTGTATTCTCTTGTAATGCCAAACTTCACCTCAAGAAATTCTACCATGGAGATAGTCTACAGGATTGTAAGGAAAGATAAACGCCTTGTGGGTGCTGAAACGAACGAATTACTGAAAAATGTCCCAATAATATAATCGATCGGATATTTTTTACAAGCAAAGAACCACAGCCAATCAATTCTTTTTCTGTTATTGCATATATTTATTTTTCTCTGTTGCTAAAAGAGTACCTACTTGCAAAAACTTATCACCATTTTGTTCCCCCATGATCATATTACATTGATAAAGAATGGCTGACACACTGAATGTCTGATGCATCTGTACTTAAATAGAATGCCCCTACTCCAATTTTGGATGATAGAGCTGTAACATAAACTGAGTCTAACATATGTTTCTGTTTTATGTTTTCACAAAACACAGATTTTGTTTTGTCTTATCCCAAAACCATTTACTTTTAGAACCTCAAAATGTCACCAAAACTGGACCCGGTCAAATCTGATATAGTTCTTCTGAAAGTTTTCTGTAATAATTACATACAACCTTAAAAAAAAAAAACGATTGCAGTTCTTTTGAAGTTTCTTTGGGGGTTGGAAAATATTTTATATCTTTTCAACTTTATCCCATCATCCATCTTTATTCCCCATCATTTACTAAGAACTAAACCTACAAAAACTTTTACTTCCTGTTTTCAAAAAATCTGGATTTTTAAGTTTTAACAGTCCACTCCACACTCATGCACAGGTCTTTTTCAGCTACTCTGATTCGAACTATGATCCTAAATGTTCCAAAAAAGTTTTCTGGGACGTTAATTAGGAATGTCATCAACGTAAAAAGATTACGAAATTGCTAAACTCATGGCCCCAAAATTTTATTCATCCGCTTTAGGATAAAAATGAGCCGTGCTTATTACATTCAAACCAAATGGTAATCGATTCTTTCTTTTTAGCTTAAATTGCAAATTTCTTTCCGTTGAATGGTGAAAAGCTAACAAATTTTCTAGATTCTTTTATCGGAGTTTATGATCTGGAAAAAACCCTTGCGTTAAATCTAATGTTGTAAAAATATTTAAACTCCCCATAAATTTTTTGAAATATATCATCAGTTGTTTCTGTTACTTTGTCTATTCGGGAAACAAGATCCGAATTTAATTTCGCTACTGTCCTAAGCACAAATCTTATACTCAAATTCTTCTCTTTACTACACAGGACTAAAGGGATTAGAAAAAGGACTATTTTGACCTCTTCGTATAATAATCTTGTTGTTTTCAGTCTTTTCATAATTCTTCCTCTTACAGTTTTTCTTTTACTGAACGGGGATAACCAGGATAAGACTTTCTGCCAATATATGGGACTTCACTTTTAACATTCAGCTTTGCTGTGTATCCTTTGACACAGCTTAATCCACCCGAGCCCCCTGACTTGATCCGAAAAAAAAAATAAAAAAAAAAACCTTCTTATATTTTCAAAAGTACTACTCTTAATCATTCTGAGTTCCCTCATCCTTAAATACCCTCAAATTATCCTGCCTCTAAAATTCAACTTATTCTGTCTACCTATAACCTTTGTTCAATTGCTTCTGATTCAGATTTGCCATGATTTGATCTTAGTTAATTTTTTGTTCTTGGCCTACTTGAGTTTGATCTGGTGTTCAAAAAAATGGATTTAAATTCGCTAAAAGTAATTGGTGGGGGTATTTCATTTTTATCATTTATACAAGTTAATTCTGTTAACATGTCATTATTCTTAACCCCCCACACAAATTTCTTTCACCCATTTTCTATACACTAATTTAGTACTCTAGATATTTTCCCCCCCGTTCATCGTCTTTTAGACATAAATTATTGGTATCAAAGTTTAGTACAGCCGTATATGATTGCTGAAAAAGTCAAAAACCAAGTCATCAACTCAACTTTTTAGTCCTTGAACAACATTAAAAAGGTTATTGGGAACAACGTTGTTCAATCCAATATTTACCTCCAGTCCCTTATTTGAACATTTATTCTTTTGGACCTGACTCCTGTAAAAAACCTAACAAGTTGACCAGATTACTAACAGGTTAAGCTCTGGAATGTTGTACCCCACTTGATTTTTTTATTTATCTTATAGAATTCCAGATCTGAACAACTTATACATTATACATGGTGACTACCCTGAATCTACTAAAACACTTATAATTTTTACCCCTCCAATACCAATATCAATTTCTGGTACAAGACTGAACCCTATCACGCATTACTCCATCATTGGTAGTTGCTTTTACATCTTAAAAAATCATCCGCTATATTTTGATCCATAATTGATGTTGATTCCTGGTTACTTTTGCACTAAACCCCTTTCAATTTTTTCATTAGTTTGATTGGAAAAACTTCATCAATGCCTTTCTTTTAAAAGTTTCAACCCATCAATATTCAGAAGATGACCCAAATCAGCAAAAATGTTTTTTCCTCCCAAAGTTGATGTGTTTTGTTCAAAAATATTTTAAATTACACCCTAAACTCAATTGTGATCAACAAAGTGTTGGTGTGCCATTGATTTAATCTTGATTGTATCCCCATTGTCCTAAATTGACCCTTATGAACCTGTTAAAATCTTCTAAAACCTTGTCCTCTGATACCAATGCGTCTTTAGCAACTTTCGGAATTGGAGGTAGAGTCAAAATGAGTTAATTCTTCTTATTACAAGTTATTAGGTATTCAACTAAATCTTTTCATGTCACAGTTTTAGCATTTGCTCAAGAGAATTATTTTTTAGAATGTCATTTGTACCAATAAACAAATCATTAGGTTTATTCAGATAAACTTGATGAATCGTATTTTTACCTGGCCCCTCATATTAATTGTTTAATCGTTTGTACCCCCCAACCTCACCAAGAGTCCTAATTGATGTTCTACCACCAGGCGGTTTTGACTGTAATCGCATTTTGCAAAAATTTATGTTTGATATAGTTCTACAAAACTGCACTAGTCGCCTATCAATTCAAAGTATGTTTATTTTTGGTCTTTCGTCAAAATTTAAGTTTCCGAGGTTTATTTCCCCTGGAAATTGTTGGTTGTCAATCTTGACCATTTTCAATTTTCCCTAGGCCCATCAAAGTTTTCTGAATTGTTCCCTATAGTTTTGTTGTCCCCCCCGGTATTAATTTGGTCCAGCCCTGTAAATTTCCCCCTACCTCGGAAATGTTCTGGGAAAAACCATCGGGTCTGTCTTGGTATCCCCTATTATTTTCCCGATTCCTTTCAAAATGATTCCCATTAATCGTTGGATTGGCCCTACCATTGTTTAGGTATGAGAAAATTGTGTGGTAATTTACTGGCCGCCCTGTTCTCATGATTTGGCCTATAACTGCTGTTCCTTTGTGGGTAATTTGTCCCATGAAAGTTTTGTGTTCGGCCTTCCCTGTGTATGTTTTTTTTGGTCTATTTCCATTTTCATGATTAGTGTTGTATGTATCCCTGAAAACTTTTCTTTTTTGAAAGGCTTACTTACATAAACTGCGTTGATTTAACTACTACTTCTAAGTTCTTCCCCCTCGCACCAGCACAAGGGATTGCTAGAATTGCCAGACTTAGGCAACTTATGTGTGGTGGCAAATGTCCGACAAAAATATAAAGACCAAACAACGTAAGAGTATATCCATCTGGTTGTCCAATTTTTCTTTGCTATGTCAAAAATACCCAAGCACATAGTTTGTTCAAATCGGTTTTGTTTTACCTTCGAACAAAAAATATCCCGATTACCCACTCAATTTGTTTTCAAAATCTTTGTTGTTTAGTAATGCCCCAGAATCTCTTTTTGGAAAATCATTTTTTAAATTGTTCAAAAAAACTCTCCAATTTGTCCCAAGGTTGTTTACTCCGAGGCCCACTCAGATGCTTCCCCCCTTGCAAGTATTTTTCAATTATACAAAAGTTTGTGTTTCCCAGTGGTTCTTGATTACTATTAGTAAACTTTTTCAGGCCAATTTCAAAAAATTCATTAGGGTGAGTACTATCATTACCCTTCATTCAAACTCGGTCAAATAGAGATTCCGCCATAATAATTACAAGCGGTGGCGGTTGTTGGATCAAGACCCGCTACCCTCCATTTTTACGCTTTTATCACAGTGGTCCTGAACTTTGTTCTGACTTCAACTAGTAGGTCTGATTCCTCTTTTAAATTGTGATTTTAGATTTCTTCCCCTGTTTAGGCCTTCACCTTTTACGTAACTAAATAATAAAAAAAACCAAAAAAAAAAAAAAAAATACCAAATATCAACAAAATACACAAAAAACAAAAACTATAAAAATAAAGATAAAACATCAAATAAAAAAAAACTAAAAAAAAATGCCATAAAACCACTAACACTACACTTCCCCCCTCCCCCCTCAACACCTACCCCCACCCCCCCCACCACCCCCCCCACCTCCCCCCCCCCCCCCTCAACACCTTTCCCCTCCCCACACCCGTACCCCACCCACCACCCCACCCCCCCCCCCCCCCCCCCACCCCCCCACCCACCCCCCCACCCAACCCCCGCGCCCCAACCTCCGCCACTCCCGCCCTCGCCCTCCCTACTCCCCCCTACCCCCCCCCCCACCAACCCCCCCGCCCCCCCAACCCACCGTACCACACCCACCCGCCCCCAACGACTTTTCACTTCTTCCCTACATAATCTTTTATGGCTCAGTACATCTCCGAAGTTGCATGATGTATCGCATTTCTATTTATATCATCTCATCAGACCACGGAGAACTAATCTGTGAAACCATCTTGATCGACATTTTTGCATGTGACATTTTAGGCAATTTTACGTAGGTTTTCAAATCTTATCTTCGCCCACAACCTTTACACATCTCATCCCCATTCAATTCCTCTTTGAATGTTCTCAATTTTTGTGTTTAATTTTTGTTCAATTTTGTGTCGATCGCCCGTTTGGAGACGTCATCCATTTTGCTATAACATATTCGGTTTTTTTGTGTCATCCATCTTGTTAATAAATTATGCGGTTTTTTACCTCATCCATTCTTGTTATTATAACCCATCAAATTTGTCATTGAGTATGTGCTCATCAAAAACACAACAATTGCTGATATGCATCAGTTCTATCTAGGCCTACCATCGAGTGTTTCAACATTATTCGTCATTAGCCCAAAGAGCTGATCTGATCTGGGCCTAGGAGCTAGCTTCCGCAAGCCGTCATCTCCACTACTAACTGTCGCGGAATTGTCAATTATTCTCTAAAATCTATGATCCATCATTTTTAAATTTTGATTTAGTTTCTATTTTCAAATTAGAGGAAACCCCTACACAAATTATTAAGCCTAAACCACTTTTAGCTTGGCCCCACGCATTGCTGGGTTGCCAATTTGTAAACATGATACGTTACATTAAAATAAATTAGTAACACAAATAGGTTTTGGTGAAAAATATATTAGACTTTACGACTCTTTGTCCAATTTAGCAGGGTTTCGTTTTTACAATGGGTGCCGGCGCAGTTAGGGCAGCTATGTGTGGTAAAATTGAAAAAAAAATTTTGATAGACAAACAAATTAATTTAGATTCTATTGAATAAAAACTAACTACTAATGAAACATTGAATTTTGAATTGAAATGAAATTATATAAGCTATGATTAAAATAACATCCTAACAACACAAAATCCAATTAGCTTGGAAATAATTAATTAGAAAAAACCCTGCTACTCCACATAGCCAGTTAAAAAAAATGTTGATCGGAAAAAGGTTTTAAATACTCCTCAAACATAATTCCACCAAAATCCCCATGATGGCGGACCACGGCTGGTACCCCTCTCACACCTGATAATTGAAAAATTTAAAATTTGGGGAATTCACATTGAAAAAAAGGACTGATTTAATAATTGAAAAAAAAATTTTGAAAAACTGTTTCCCACAACGTAATTACAATCATCAAGAGGGTCGAGGAAGAAAGACTCTCTCCTTCCCAAACTCCCGCGTCAAGTTAAAGGCGCAGAGAGGGAAAAGTCGATACCCTTCAAAACGGGAAATTTTCCGTTTTTCATGGTCGAAAAAATGATCCGCTTTTACTTCTGGCTAACAAACCCACTCGAATTCTGGTGCGCAGAGAATCGAGTTTGCGTATTCGCCGCGGGGTCGCTTACCCTCCAATGAGAGTATATCGTTTCGTTACGTTACCAATCGTTGGGCAACGCGTTTTTGCGTGGTTTTAGCTTTGTTCTTTGTTGTTGATGAGGAACTATTCGGAGTTTTATTAAAATATTGGACCCGCTTTACTACTTCGAGATTTATGTTTGGAGGAGGTTACAAAAACTGATCAGTGACGGACTATGTCACCCATGCACAACTAACCTTCATAATTATAATTGAAAATTTGGATTTATTCTCAAATTTGAGGATATGATAACTTTAACTAAGCAATTTAAAATTGGATCGGGTTTTGAGGATTCCTATTCATTTTAGATTTATTATTAATAGAAAAATATTATTTATGTGTAATTATATTCATTATCGAATTTTTTATTAATTGTAAAAAGTTGATTTTAGGTTTACAGGCTAGGGCCTATACCCGTTTACAACGCGATTAGCCGCTTCTTCTATGCCTCCGCTTTCGTTAGTTCGTCCTCTCGAGAGCCGCTTCTTTTTTGGCTCTTCCGGCCCGAACTTCGCCCCTTTGACAAGAGAAGTCTGTCTTCCTACCATTGGGGTCATCTTCCAGAACATCTCTTATAGATTGGTTAATCGGTTAGCTCTTCTGGTTTGGAGTTTCGCTTTAACTCTTGAGTTTTCAGTTGTTTGTTTTGGTTTAGTTCATTTCTCCTATTCTAATCCCACGAGAACCGGGGCATTTGTCAGTCCAATTCTTCCAAGTGACCCGATTAGGAAAAATTAAGGGTAATTACCACTGGGTGTCCCCTGGTTCCCAGAAGGCTCCGTTGTAGACACTGAATATATACCCCCCAGTGCCACGAGACTCTCAGGACGGGTCCGCATATACAACGCTTAGTCTGGGGGTTGTTGGGGTAAAAATAGGGGTGGGGCACCATCAGGAAAGGAAGGAGAATAGGTTAAAATACTCTCAATTTCAGGGCCCAAAACCAAGAGGGGGAAAAGGTTTTTCTACCCTTGTCACTAGAATAGTGACAAGGGAAGGTGGCTTCCTCCCCTTGCCCTGTCACTCCCTTAGGGAAGTTGCAGCACACGAGACGAGGATGGTACATCACCCACGATCCCCAATCTGGGACAGTGGATGAATGCCGATTGAGGATGCCATTCCCCCACACGGTTTACGATATACACTTAGGTTAATGTTCAAATATGACAATGAAAATAGGTATTATAAAACTCGCTGATAAAATGGTACATTGTACATTTACGATCATAATATATCTGAAAATATGTTGGGTTGTCATTTTTATTCTTACTGTGCGTTAAAGAAAGCACATAAATAACTCTACAGCAATTATATTATTTTTATTTTAGAATTTTTTTTCATCTTTCTGACACAATTACACACGAGCGTAAATTCCTTGAAACATACTTGAGGTTCCCGAGAGGCACAATCATGGAATCATAAAGAAATAAAGTAGCTTTTTTTATGTGTTAAATTTCATATTATAGTTTAAATCTTGTACAGGGGTCTAGTCTTCACAAATGTGGGATAAATTTTTATTGTACGAATTTTTTTAGGTAAACGAGATGGTTCGAATAATTAATATTAGGTAAGTTTAGAAATAAGGAGTTAGAAAGTATATGAGGTACTAAAGTAAATAACGAGTATGTTTTAAAAAGTATGCTTATTTCTGACCAGTTTTAATCATCAGCTAAAATGATCATCATACTTAATGTTTGTCATAATTTCCCCGGTACCTTTAGAATAAAAATAAAATTTCTATCAAAAAAACTCTTAAATATTTTGCACTCCCTAATCATCAGGGTGAAAATATATATGGCACACAAAAACTGTTGATACAATAAAACTCTTTGTAAAAAATAACTTAAAAACTTCACCGATCCCGAAAAATATGTCTTTGTTATACCACAATACAATAAAAAACAACGACCTAGTCAATATTTATAAAACTCACACCTATTTGCAATATAACCCATATACGAGTAATAAAAGAAATTTAACTTAAAAAAAAAACTAACATTGATAGAAAATATTAATATTCATTGTATATTGAATTACCTATGCGGGGACAGCGGCACAGAGAAGACAGAGAGAGAAAATCTAATACTATAGGCAGAGCATAGTTTTCTCCGTACTATTAGCCTTTTGGATAGCCTTTAACATTGGATAACACTCTGCTAGGAAATATAAACTTATGAGGCTCTTTTTTACATAAAACTAAATTTTTGAAGAAAAGTATTGTAAAAATAAAAACTCGAGCCTTAAATATTGTGTGGTTTGTGAAATATTGTTTTATATTGAATTTTTTAAATAAATTTGAAAATGGACAATTTGTGGCAGTGTCGGACATAAAAAAAATTAAATAACAATTTTAACAATTTTGAGATTTTTTTTAAATAATCTGTATTATCGCATCTAATTTTGGAGTAATTGAACGTTTAAATTAGCTAAAATCAGCTGAGGTGGGTTAGTTTTTTTACAGCTGATTTTGTGTATGGTGAGTGATGTAATGCAGAGAAAACTGATGTCCAAGGTAGGCTATTCAAAACTACCCTCGGCACTAAACCATAGTATTACCTCTATTAGTCTTAATATGTTTATGTTTTTTACAATTTTGTTTTCCTTATGTTAGCAGTGACTTCCCATTTTGTTCTGCTTTGTTTAGGATTATATGTCAGCTTCCTGTCAAATTCTTGCCTCTGTTTTTTCTTTTAAGTTAGCAAAGTTTTGGTACTTTGGGACTTATTAACCGACCACACCCAGACATGAAATCGTTATTAAACAGGAACTTGTTCTTATCGCAAAACCCCTCCCCATCCTCAGACAGCGGTTTTCCCAAAAGTCGAGCGGGGTATAATAAGATCAACCGTTGATTGCAGAGGAGTCAGCGTTCGCTTTGTATGGTAGGCGCCTACTTCCGTGTTTTAACTTCGTCTCCAAACACACAATAAGTTCCATACCAAAATCAAACATTTACTCCAAACCTAATAACTAAACTTCTTTATTCAAAACACTCAAAACTTGTTTTTATTCTTGATCACATTCCGCCACCACCAAAATGCCGAGTGCCCATCCGGCCATCAGCGCGGTGGCAGCACCGAAGGAAAAAATACAATTCCTCGAGATAGTATCGTATCAGTAAAATTATCTAGAGGGGATGATCAGATATAAAATTGAAATCTGCTAATGGAAAGGCAATTTATGTTACCTTGCAATACTCATGTGTTGATGCCGTTTCATGCCTGCCGTTAATCGGGGGATTCTCGAAGAAAGATAAGATAAACAGCGACAAAATATTCCGATCACCAATTTACCTGGAAATGCTATTGTACAGTTTGTAATTTTGTAATTTATAGATTGTTAGTTTTTTCGTTTTTCGTCTATCTCATGTTTGGTGTTTCTAAATAAAATTTATCTTTTTGTGTTCTTCATCACTGTGTGTCGGTCGGTATTATAATCCCAAAGTACCGTCCACAAATATCAATAAGTTTTGATATTTGTTTGGTTACAGCATTTAATCTTGTTTTTTAGCTAGAGTCGCAATGGGAAGAGTCAAACTTAAAGTTTTCAAAAAGCGGGAAGGGGAAAGGAAATGTTGGAAGAAAAAGTAGTTACTATATTACTTCAGCCTCGCAAAATGTAAATAATAGGCTTATATATATCCAAATCAACAAGTGACGTAATCCTCCAAAACCTGAAGCTCGATGTAGCGGCCTCGTTACCTTTGTTAAGTGCATTCAAGCTCCACCCCCCCCCCCCCCCACCCCCCCCCCCCCCCACCCCCCCCCCCCCCCACCCCCCCCCCCCCCCACCCCCCCCCCCCCCCACCCCCCCCCCCCCCCAAGGTTTTTATCCTTTATCAAAGTATATGGATTATTTTAACATGTTTTAATAAATTACAATGAGTGCGTTAATAACTATAAGGTAAAGCAAATAATTTTCAGAAAAAAAGTTCTATTACATTTGGTATCCATAAGGAAACACGAAAGTTTGAAAACTACAATATTTTAGCTATCAAATATAATGTTTATTTACTTTTTCAACTAATTCCTGTTAAAAAATTATCTTACATAAAAATAACGCACCTATTATATTTGTGACATTAATTTAAAAACTAATTGTTTCTTAATTTTTGATTAGACTTCACTCAGATGAATACTTTGTTGATTCGCGAATAAAAGGTGATTTAAAGTTAATGAGGTGGTTAATTCCGCCAAAGTTAGGTCTTTCTTTGGTGGAATTAAATTCGATTTTGCTCCTTTAGAGAAAAACAAAATGGGATTTAATTAGGAGAATAATTGTTTTTGTATGATTGTGGTTTAATTATAAATGACAAAGAAATGTATTATTCATAAAATCCACTGCTGTGGACACACAATGTAGAATGGCAGTAAAATAACCAAAGTAACACAATAGACCAGAAGGTCAGACTGCCTTTGTCTAAACAACTTCGTTACAGCACATATTGTTGTTGTTGAACTCCGTCCTCTCAATATTCGAACAAACTTTAGTTGGACATAAATTATTGTTCCACAAATCAAAAGCTAGAAAACTATAAACTTTTATCTTTGAAACCTATTATTTTTCCTCATTTATTTTCTCCTATATTACTACACTGATTGAAAACACTATTTCCATTTACAGTTTCAATGTAAAGTAATGAAAATAATTAAATTAGTCATTGTATACAATACATTTGGTAGAGGATAATTGAACCCTATATTATGATTTGTTATGAACTGTGTAACCTATAGTTTTAGGTTGTACACTGATATTTCATTATCGTAACTATGATTACAATAACAAATTTTAATTAATTTCAAATTATGTACAATGTTTTAGTAAACAAAATATACTTCTATACTTTAAAATTTGTGCAATTCTTATTTTCATTCAATTCCTTGTTCCTATTGTGCAATTTTAATAATATTCATATCAATAAATATTCTACTGAGAAAAAGACGTTGTCACGTAAAATCTTCGCCCGTTAAAACCACTTTACAGGCAACTATATTTTTTTTTAGTTTAAAAAAAAATTAAAAGCCTTAACAGCTTGGAATTATGATTTTTTATGTAACATTTGATCGGCGAAATGTCAATAAAGACTCACTGAAATAGGCTCGTAAAAAAGTAGTTTTACGCGTAAGATAAATATATACTGATGACAGCAACGGCGAATTAATAATTAATATGGGCTAATATAAATGCATTGTAACGTTATTAATATACACAAGTTTTTGTTCTTCACAATGTCTTTATATAATTTACAAAAGTGTTGCTATGGCCCAAAACCATAAAATAATTTCACATACAACATATTTCATTTGTAAACATATTTAAAAAAAATCTCATTCAGACTACACTTAATAGTGTAATATTGAATTCCAATATAAAAATAAGTTTTAAATGTAATAAAATAAAAGTTTTCCGCATGAGGAATAGAAAGATTTTGTTAGTTTAAAAATGCGAATCTGTATATATGTGGGAGTCAATATCTTACAATTGTTTCATTTAAAAAGTAGTTAGCAACATTTAGTGTTTATTGGTAAATTAAGAACCATCTCCTGTCGCTATAAAACAATAAGATGATGTTTGTCAATGAATAAATCTGTTTTAATTATTTCATAGTTATTTGTACTGGACACAAATAACCTTGGTTTGTTTAAACTTCTGTGCATAATATGTATAAGGGAAACATTACGATAACTTCATAAACCCATAACGTAGGAAGAGTTAGTTCAATTTGAATCTTGAATTTAGCTCCTACTCACCTTTCCTTTATTGCAGGGTGGAATCTGAAGCTGTCTCTGATTTGAGACCTCATGAAATCTGGAATGATGTTTGTCTGAAGAGATACAACGAAAGTCGCTGATTCAAAAGAAGCTCAAAACGTACCTCTACATAGTTTCGACATGGGATATACTATAAATAGGTGAAGTGGTAGTCTCATTGCCTCACCAGGTGCATAATCGCTTACACTACGATGTTTATGACACGATATCTAAATGACGGAGGAGCAACCGAATTTTCTGCACGTAACATAGCTATGATATCAAGGGATATCATATCACTTCATACGAACATGACTCCAGATTATAGGATTTAAGCCTGAGACTTGCGTCATATACCAGACGCTACAATAAAAGGAAGGTAGATCAGAGCTAAATTCTGCCCTTCAAAATTTTCTGCCTACAATTTAGTATTTTTAATATGTTATAAAACAATAGAAATCAAGTTGTTTAATTACTTTTGGGTTTCGTAGCAGTGTTTCAATAACAAAAATTGATGGCACTACATTTTTTAGGCTAGTTAAAATACATGTTACTATAGCACATTTCATGTATCCTACTATCACACTCAATTTATTTACAAATATATTAATTTTGTGATTTTTTTTGTTTCCAAGGTAACAACCTTACAACCAATTACAAGGTTTTTGCTGACGCTCAGCCAAATTGTGAGATTTACATTATCACCGAACTCGTTTTTATCTCTATAGAATTAGGCATCATACAAAATATTAAGGCAGTTTGGTTCTCAAATGGACACATACAAAGATGTGCAGAAATAGATTTCCAGACCCTCAATTTACAAGATTTTATAATTAAGTTGGTTGATGTCAATTTAAAAATGTAAAACATGATGCATTTGTATTAAATGTTACATTATTTACTAAACAAAATAAAGCAGTTATTATATCCATTAGATTTAAGGCCTTTTTATTGAAAATAGTGTAAAAAGAAACGAACTAAACATTTTCAGTCTTATATCATAATGTTTTTGGGATAAAAAAGTTCATTGATATTTAGATCAACAGCTCCCGCGTTAAGGATGACTAGTTTTTTGTCAGATACATTCATTCTATTGGGTAATGTTTTTGTAAACCAATGAAACAGTTCTCCAGGGAAATTCAACTCAGTTACACAATGTATAAGGAAACTTGTATACGAGAATATGGAGATGAGATGAATAAAAGCTTGCATAATGTACATGCGGGGTTTTATGCTGGTGACATAACTTTATAGTAATCTAACAGATCTATAATATGCAATCGATACAGATAGAATAAGTAAGACAAAACATTCGTTAGAATTCAGATAAATGTAATTATTACAGGACGTTTCCATTATTACTTTTATAATATTTTTAGATTTATGTAATTATATTTGACAGTAAATGTCTGTTCAGATAAAGTATTTCTTAATCATTTATTGACTTTACAGCGTTCCGTTTAAAAATTGGTTTTGAAACTTATTTTTGACGATGATAAATAGTTTTAATAAGGTTTATTTTAACCATTTTTGTAATTATGTTTTAGGTTAGTTATTTAATTGAAAAAGAGACCAGACTGCAGGTCTCGAAACGTAGTGTTATTGATTTTTTGTTTCACAGAACGATGGCAAATGTCCGGGAAAATCATGTTTCCTTAAGTAAAGAAATATTTTAAAATCTAGAAATAATTAAACAACATAACTAAAAAATATGACTACTGACATTTTCAATTGAGTTTCTTCTTTTCATATTATCAGAGGACGTGCCTTAATGAAGGTTTTGACACTCCAAAATGGAAATAAAGTTCAAAGTGTAAATAAAATTAAAAGAATTGGACTGAGAATGATACTGATAAAGTGTTTTTATTCCTCAAACTTTCTAAAAAACATGCAATTGCTTTTTAAAGCCCACTTTGAGTTTGAAAATGTTGTTTATCGAATCTTCACTCCGTTCACAGGTATCGAGGTCGTTGGACGAGTCACTGCGACGTGGGTTATTGATGATTCGTGGAAGGTAGTGGAACAAGATGCAAGACTGCAGGGATGAGACACCATCCGAGTAATTACGGCGTGGGTGGGTGTAGCTGGCTATCATAACGAGACGTAATTATGGATAAGAATTTTATAGGAGTGAGTACAAAAACCTAAAGATAAATGGACAGGTTCTGTGCATGTGGATTTCAGGGCATTACATACAAAACTAAAGATACAAATTAAAATGGTAAAAAGCAGCTTTTTATCTCTTTTTATAATATTAAACATCGCGTTAATAAAAATACAAGAATAAAATTAAAATTGAGTAATTATTAACCATCCTACATCATAAGTAACAAAACCGAAACTAAACCACAACTTCGGGGTATTCTCAATATATATTATTTCACAAGAATTAATGAAACGAAGCGTAACCAAGGTCATCGTTTACTGGTTTTTTAGATACAGAATTTATTACAGAAATACAGAGTCGGATTTACCGAAAAGGATTTATAATACTGTACTAGGCAGGTCGTCTCAGGGGTAGGGTGCTTGGGCCAGAACAGAACAGGTGGAATTTAGTAGTTCGATTTATTGACGCAGCCAAATAGTTAATGGACGCCGGTGGAATGATAGACAATTGGGAGTAGCGGTGGACAATAAGGATAGCAGAACAAGACGCAAGCCATTGTCAGGCAACGGGAAGGTGATGCCGGCCGAGTGATTGCGACGTGGAAAAAGCAAGGAGTCGGATAAGAATGGCGGAACAAAACACAGGGCACCGGAAGGTGAGGCAGCCTAGCAAAGTGGCTGTAGTGGATCCTCATAGTAGCAAATCTGAGAGTAATTCCGTAGATCCGGCTTGTTTGCTACCATATTTGGGCACCTTCGTACAGTATTTATGTCAGTGAGTAAAAGATTCAATTTGATGAGATATCATAGGCCTCAATCAGTTCCTTCAATCTTTTAAGGAAAGAGACTTGGTATTATCTCCCATAGATATTGCACAGAGTGGCTGTACTCATGTGACGTTCGGCCGTGTTCCCGTCTTTTATGATGTTAAAGGAACATTCAGTTTTCATAATTGGCTGAGTGTCAAATGAGTAGCTTCCTATAATATGTCATAAAAACTCCTTTGCTGCGTATTGGTTAAGACTCTCCGACTTCACCAATATCTACCAGTAAGATCTACAATTTTCATCCACAAGACATTTATGTCTGATGAGGGAGGCAATACCATAATTTCCATTAATCCAACCTATACTTCGTGTACGTGAGGTACCGCTGTATATTCGATAATAGTCATTTTGAGTAAGAGTGGTTTATGGTGTACGAGTAAAGTCAGTTAACTGAGTTCTCAATTCTATATCATCTACAGTAATAATACCTCTTGGAAGATTCATCAAGGATTTGTTATTTAGGATAAATTTAGATCCAAGTCAATCTTTGATGACGGTTGGTAATCGTACGTTGAGCATATAAAAGCACATTATCTAAAAACTGTAAGTGAAGAATAGGTACCGGTAGAGAGGCATAAATTATCACGTTTGATATGGGCCCTATGTAAAGCGTGCTGAAAAAACCTTGTGAAAGTCAAAAAGGAATTAATTTATTGTCTCAAATACTGTCTCACTTGTTTGGGGTGTCAAATTATGTGAGGTGTCGAACACGTAAGTTAAACTAATATGTGACTCTGAGACAGACCTCGTGTGGAGTTCTCTAGCGAGAAAGGGGGTAGGGAGCACATGAATGTCTTCAAGAACTAAGTCAAGATTCAGACGAAAATGTGCATATATTTCTGTAACGAGGGAGTCTGAGTATGTGCGTGATTGTCTTAAGTTCTAAATCGAGATGCAGATTGGACTCTAATAGTCCAATCGACATTTTATCTCGAAATGCACTTCCTTTGTTTCTAGCATTTACCTCTGATACCAGCTTTATTAGTTTAGGCTTGTTTGTTGGTCATAAGTGGCTTACTTTTGCCATTTGACAGTTTAATTTTAAACAATTTATCCCATCTTCATCTATTGATATAGGAAGATAGGGAGAGGATGTGGGTGCTTGTTTTAAGTGCGCCTACTATAACTTATAGTCAGAGTGCCTAGTTATAGCCTTAGGAAACACTAAATATTTACGCTATTACGTTATGTCTATGAAACTGTTGGAACATGTTGCTCAAGTCGACACGGCAATCTGTATATGGCAAACCTCGATCACATTATCAAGACGTGGGAGTAACGGAGGGTTGGAAAAGTAATGGTAAAACTTTTTTTTAGCCTATTTTCTCTTGTAAAAAAATCAACTGTTTACCTTTACCTTTCCTTGACACAAACTCCTAATTTTGATCAAAATTAGTATCTTTTCCTTGTTTGACATTTTATCTCGAAATGCACTTCCTTTGTTCTAGCATTTACCTCTGTACCAGCTTTATTAGTTTCGGCTTGTTTGGTTGGTCATAAGTGGCTTACTTTGCCTTTTGACAGTTTATTTTAAACGATTTATCTATCTTGGAATTTAAAACGTACTCGTTAATTTCACGATATAAAAGTATTATTTTTCTTGTTTATTATGTGGTTTATTTGTTCTTATAAGAGATATAAATTCAGCAACTTATTTTAATGTCATTTAGTTCAGTCCATTTTTACATTAGCTTAGTGTAACAATTTACATCTGGCTCTTACATACTTGACTATGTAGTCGACGTTCTTTTGAAGTTATAGAATCAAAAAGGTAGAGTACCTTAAAAAGTACTTAGCACTTATGATACTTAACTCTAGCTGTTTTTGTGTAAAAAAACTCGGTTACTACGTAGTATTTATGAATTCAGTTTAAAGCAGTAAAAACAATCAAATGTGCTGGGCTAATGAGACAGTGAGAACACCTTGTCAGCTATATCAAAAGGGATGTTTTTGCTGGGTAATCTATACAGAGCCCTAGGTGACTATGATGTCCGAAAACATATACACGAAAACAAACAGTAACTAGTTTTTCGAGATATCGCTTTGAATACTAAAACCCATAGTCAGTACTAAGTAGTAAAAGTATTCTCTAAGATAATCTTCTGTCTTAGATAATCGGTCTTGGTAGATCCCTTCAGATTGGTGTAAATTCCATATTCCAGGAGTCAGGTCTGTGGCAGTTACAGATCTCAAACACTGTACTAAGCCCGAAGGTGAAATGGAACTCAAAATTTTCATTGAATAAATCCCTCCCCACTATAGCTATTTTATGTGATACATATTTTTAATTCGGCCACAGTTAAATTTCTAATAAAAAAAAAAAAAATATTATGCTGCAAGAAATGTACAAAATAAACTTCACTGTCATAAATAAAACAGAAGTCGTAACTTATTTCTTATATATTTTGGGCAAGACAGTGTATTATAACGAATTTAAATTCCCACTGCATGACTTATGATTAAAATAGTTATATTATTCTTCAAAATGGACGATTTAAATGTATAAGGTCAACGGATATACCACATAGATTTATTTCCCAAGAGAATATATATTCGTACCAAACTCGTTAATGGGTCCGTATTGGGTAATACTCATAAATAGTTAAAGAAACATTTTTTAGTATCGATCACTAATTTCTTATATTTAAAACAACATCAAATCAAAATCAAATTGATTTTAAAATTTGCAAACAAGCATAGTACACATAATAAGAATGAAATTAGTTCCACATGGGCCATAGAGGCTTGTGCGTGGTGACGAGTCAGTTTCTAGTTGCTGTGCACAACGGTATCATAATAGTTAATAAAATATTTTATATCTATTTTAAAAACCATTATTAAATATCAAATTTAAAATATTCTGTGTAATTTGTAGGCCACAGACAACACATCGCTATATCGCAACATCAAAGTATATAGTGACGTGCAATGTGGTTAATTTATTTTACTATTACATTTTGCTTTGCAAAAACAAGTGACGTAGTACAAGTACATCCTTTTACTTGAATGCAATAAAGCACTTGTTCTAGTAATCATAATCAAAGTGGCAAGAGATAATCTAAGGCAAGTGAGTGACTGCCCTTTTATAATTCAGCTATAAGCTGCGCCACGCCCCACACCGTGCCCTCTTGTGTCAGTTTAGACAAGCGGTAATTACGCCAGAACTTCGCGTGTCTGGAAATGAGAACAGGACAATTTATACCTATATTATTTATAGGATGTTCGTTAAGCTGTGAAAACGTTGTTGAGTTGCAATATTAATCTGTCAACTTTAGGACAATTTCAGTTAACCTACTTTATTTAGAGAATAAAGTCTTATAAGTTGGTACTAGTAACCACAATAATACTATAAATTCTAAAGTGCCTTTGTTTTTTTTGTTTTTATGTTTTTCTTCTAATCGTTTAATTTAGTCATTAGTCTGTATGTATTAAAAATAAAGTGATGTTATAAAAAATATGAGCCGAGATTATCTTTTCTAAAACTCAATGATTGTTCTAATTAAATATGATTATCTCTACGACAAGAGTTACGACTCTCCAAGCCCCGCAGGTAGTGACGGTGTCTCGGGAAAGTAATTAATTTAGAGTTTAACAATTCACAAGGAATTATCGGCAGCTGTTCTTAACACTGTTACAGGTCAAACTCTTCTATTTGGAAATTGTATTTAATCATCAAACTCGATCATGCCTTGGTGTATGGGTCTAAATACCTTTAATATATTGTGCAACCTTATAATATTGCAATTATAATATTACTTTGTGTTATAGATTTAAAATAGCTCTCTAAAACCTGCAGAACGTAGTTATGTATTCAATATTGTGTTCCAGTTCATTTGCTGTATAAAATGCAATAATTTCAAATATATATATATATATATATATACCAAATACCTGTCAAATGACTTTTGTTTACATTTATTAAATTTGTATAAGTAACAATAGCCTAATTTAATTTCAATAAACATTGAATCACAAAAAAGTACTTACTTTTGACAGGTATTCGGTCTTCCGATCATATGTTAGTTTGGTTGTTTAAACGCATATGTGACAGATACGTTGGGCAGGCCATGTTTTGAGAAGAGAAATTGAATCGTAAAAGGTAAGGGCTCTGTGATGTAATGGTAGACATTCACCCGCAAGTGTGGAGATCCGAAAGTTCGAGTCCTGGAACCAGGAGAAGGTATTTTTTGTGATTCAATGTTTGTTGAAATTAAATTGGAGGCTATTGCGGCACTAATACACCTCCGATTTATAAATGGCCCTGGGAGTATATATGAATGAATATATATATATCTGTCTCTCTAATTAAACATTTAAAACATTATTAATAATTAGACAAAATAACATTTTTGAGAAATTATCACTCCTTGTGCATACAGGAACTGTATGCTTTTCTAGCATTTATTATTATTCCCAAAGCAACTCGTAACTACACTTATTGTTTTTTTGGAAAGTTTGAATCTTTTAATGCTTTTTCTTAATGTTATCATGTTATCGGTAATTATATACCTTTGTTTTATTGTTTTATTTGAGCATTCTCATATTTTTCCGTTACAAAGGTTATAAGTTATTTGTTCATTCTTTCAATAAAATTATTACCTAATGTTATGAATAAGTGTTTCACTAACACGTATTTTAACTGAAAAACCCATATCTAATTATTGAATACAGTGACTCGCACACACACACATATACGTATATATTTAAATTATGTTTCATAGAATTGTTTCTATTTCTTCCAGGACGGTTTTTTCTAAAAAGCCAAGCTGAATAATAAAATAAATATTAAAACGCCAATTTTTAATGTTCTATATTGGATTTTGGATATTTGTTCATCAACATGGTTTTCGAATAATTGCTTATAACATTAATTTTGAAAAAACCCTACTGGGAAAAAATTGATACAATTCTATAAACAATAATTTAAATTTTAACTAACTAATCTAAAAAATATTTTAACCTATATTCTAGCTGAAATATTAGTCTGTTAAACATGTAAGTTGATTTCAAATAGTTTTCAAATAATCTGTCTTTTAAATATCATTTAATATTGATAATGAATTTAGAAACGACAACTTTCTTCCAATTGCTTATTTTCCTTGCATTGAAAGAATTTATATGTTACATATAGGTGCAACACTTTCATGAACCTGTATCTAGGCTAGGTTTAATAATGTAATTGTTTTAAATTCGTTATTTTGTACTGTATACAAACAAAAAAGAATCAAGACCTCCACGACGTTTTTATAATAAAGTAACCATATACGCAACAAATATTTTCCTAAATTTGCAATGTATATGAACTATAACATTAATGTTATTTATTTTACGTATATTTCTTCTCAAAATAAATTGTTCACTTGACACACGTAGTATATAAAGCATTTATATCAATTTAAATATAGGGATTGTAAATAAAAGACTTACTTGTGAAAGTTCTATTGATCACGCTATGGAATACAAGATTGTTGAGTGGCTTTGGATCTCCTGTTAATTACAACGTTGAGGAATTTGGAGGATAAAATTGAAGTATAATATTTAGTTCCCTTAATCAAATCTTTTAAATATCAAATATTTATAAAGATGTACTAATTTAGAACACCTGCTTAAATAAATAACCCTCAGTTTAGTGGTTGTAAAATTATAAGCCTTTTTGTTTAATGTGAAAATTATTTAGGAATTTAAAATTGGAATAAATATTACATCTTTTACCTCAATACATTGTTATTAAATCTAACAAATATTTTGTTGTATACAACTAAACTTCAATAACCGAAATTCTAAGCTCTCCTCCAGTTGTGGAATTTAAATATCGGCCTTGGTATTGTACGCCATGAACACAGTAAAAAGGTATTAGGTAGCTGTCACATAGTACATTTAGAGCTTGGAAGGCCAAAGTAGCATAGTTAAATATTGCAGCATGTCAGTGTTCTGGTTATGCTGAAGTACAGCCATATGCTCTCATGATTGACAACACATCTCTGCCTATCATTCGCTGCGGAGTACCATGCATATCAAAACCCACTAATGCATAGGAAATAGGAAACATGACCATGCACTCACGAATTGAAGACTTTTTTATTATCAGATGTGTTTGTACACAATGGGGTAGGGTCGTCTAAAATGTCTTGTATCCAAGTCCAATAAGTAGACAACAAGCTTGTCATTGTATATTTCATACAAGACTCTGTAGAAAACCGGTGTGCAGTTCTTCTCTAAAGTCCACATGAGTATATGATGGGTGAACTCATACATCTGATAAAAGTGTTTGTCGTGAACAGTTATATTGAAATAGGTTTTATTCGCTTATGTAAATTATAACCTGCAATGAACAAAGAATGAGAAGCAAAGGCGTATATTTTAGGGAAGTAAGACTAAATCTCAAGTGGATAGCCTGTCAGGCTAAGACACAATTCTATATGTATGCGTTGACAAAAATGTTACTCCATTTGAAGCATTCCAAGTGCGACAACTTCCTATTTTTTTCTATAGTTCCTGCTTAAAATCAGCAAAGACAATTTAGCAGAGGTTAAAACGCATCATAGCCGATATAACTGTATGCTTATTCACTGTAATCGTCGGACGTAACATGGATTCAGAACTCCTTAGGCATGCTGTATGGATGGAGGTTTATCTAGATGAGCTGCAGAAAAGTTAGTGTAGTTATCTTTAAGCTTAACGTCAAAAGTGCAAATTTAAGCTAGAACTTCGTTATCCTACGGAATTTTGCTCAGTGTTATCTCTTTATACTTAACTATTGAAGGCTAATGTGGAGTGATAGTATCGTTTCAAGATTTAATACGATATTATGATGAATAATAGAATTATTTGTTAAAAAATGGTTCATTACTTCTCTTGCGGGGGTTAGCAGAAATGTTTTCTTGTTTGATGAACAATGAGTGTTATAATGTAGACACTCTACCACAGGTGTAATCAATTCGGTAGCCATGACAACCGGGTCAACTTTGGTCGTGACAGGAGGTCAGTTGTATCTAAATTATTACCGTAGGCAACTCCACTAAGCACATTTTTGTAAATATAAAATTTTAGCATAAAGTAGATTTTTATTTTTACCGAAAGCAATATTTCATCAAGATACCAGAGTTGCTTTATTATAATGATTAAAGCATATACAAAGACATATTACCAAATCAATAAAATATTGGTTAACATCAGCATGCTAACTAGCATGTTTAACTAACAGTTTTGACCTGAAATCGCTAATACATTTCCAACGGAATATTCCATCAGAGAATAAATAGATATTTGTCACTTTACAATCTGTCACTAAAAATATTTGATACTTTGCATGGTTTTGCAGACACAAAGTACATATGTCCAAGTTGTTGAAGAAAATGTTATAAAACATATATTTAGTAAATATATAACTATACTACTATAACTATAACAAGTACTATATATATATATATATATATATATACAATATACAGGGTGAGTTTTTTAAAGTGATCCAATAGCTAACTTTTTTTAATTACACGACCTAGCACCACACTTTAAGTTTGGAACTTGCTCAATTTTAAGTTTTCACTCAGGGATACACTTTCAAATTTTTTGAAGATGGCCGCCATTTTCCAATATGGCGGTCAACTTTAAAATCTCTTATGAAACACCCTGTATTTTATGTTGTTTTTTAAGATTCTACTCAACAAAATAATACATTTTTTGCTTTTGAGAATTTTTTCAATATCTCTAATGGTTCAGGAGCTACGTGGACTGGAAGTTTTCATAATTTTTGCCAATATGGCGGCCAACTTTAAAATATTTTATGGAACACCCTGTATTTTATGTTTTTTTTATATTCTACACTAAGAAATAAGACATTTTTTTGCATTTTAGACTTTTTCTATATCTCTAATGGTTCAGGAGCTACGTGGACTGCAAGTTTTTCGGATTTTTTCGGACTGATGATAAAAACTTGCAGTCCACGTAGCTCCTGAACCATTAGAGATATATAGAAAAACTCTAAAATGCAAAAATGTCTTATTTTTTTAGTGTAGAATATAAAAAACAACATAAAATACAGGGTGTTCCATAAGAGATTTTAAAGTTGACCGCCATATTGGAAAATGGCGGCCATCTTCAAAAAATTTGAAAGTGTATCCCTGAGTGAAACTTTAAAATTGAGCAATTTCCAAATTTAAAGTGTGGTGCTAAGTCGTGTAATTAAAAAGTTAGCTATTGGATCACTTTAAAAAAACTCACCCTGTATATATATATAAATTCATACTACTTGTAAAATTTAGTATTGTGCCATTAGATTGTATTCAAATTTGTCACATCATTCACTATGCGGTTGCCGTATTAAAAAACTTTCTATATATTTATTTAGAATTATTTTAAGACTGCAGTGGAGACAGTCGAGTAGATCAGATTTTATGAATTACTTTTTGATAAATTTATATTTAGAGAAAAATAACTCATATATTCTATCGCAAGCAACTACTTTCATAAAAAAGAAATTGTCAAAATCTCCTCTAAACTATAAAGTTTATGAAGTTATGAGTCTAAATTTTAATTCTAAATCCAAAAATATTGTGGCATTTTTATTAAGGATTTCAAAATAATGTATACAATTATTCATTTCATATTTAAAAGTTTACAATTGTGTATTAGTATTTAAAATGGTACAGTTATTATAAAATCAATACTAAGTGATAGCCAGTACAAAAATTGTGATGTTATACAGTTTCTGATTGGTATGAACATTTCGATGACATTATAACTGTTTTTGAGCAAAATTAATATAATGCATTAATGTACTCAATTTATATTTTTTATGTTTCTTGTTATAATGACGTATGTATGAAGTTGACGTTAATATAGCAAAAGAGTCATCTATATTGAGTACTCATGACAGATTACTACTATGTCGTAAGCACTGAAGCGTATAATGGAAACGACCAGCAAGCTTTCAGTCCACGTTCAGCACATTTGCTGGACTACTGGTCTGCAACTACCCAGATTAGAGGGCAACGCCACGCTAGTAACACCTTACATGTGTTTATATTCACTGATTATCCAAACGGAACCTGTAACCTCAAACTCTTGTAAAACACTACGCAATTCTTACTACGATTTAAATTACAAAATATGGCCGTAGATTTGTAGGTTTATAACTTTGTTATTGCGTTTCATTAGGTAATATTTAAATGTATGGAGATTCTTTAAGCTTTTATTTTTAAGTCTCAAAACAATATTTTAAGGAAACCATTTGATTTCTTATCAGTCAATGAATTAGCTGGCTTATTCCCATTTTCTAAATAATTAATTTAGAATACTACAATTTTCTATCTATAAATAATACAATTTAATATCCTTGAACTACTGGAAATAATATAATTCAATTACATCACATTCTTATATGCTAGTAAGGATACACATAAGTTGAAATATATTGGCTATTCTGTAAAATTACTCATTTCCTTTCAATCGGCAATCCCTGATTTATGCCTTGTAGATGTAGGTTCAAGTAATATAATCTTTCTAAAAAGTCTCATATAGACCAACAGTTTTTATGTTATTAAAACATAGTTAATTATATATGCTTACCTTAGCAAAGATTTCGTTTGTAAGATTTAGTTTTTATGGACACATTTTTCTCAGCTAGTAGACTGTTTATCTGTACTTATCTGAACACATTATAAATAGAACTCACAATGTAGACCATTCGCACACAATAATCACTGGCTATGAAGACCTTACATCCTTTGGTCAAAGTGCCTGTTCCGGAGATATCGAAAACGATCTCTGTAGTTACGTATTCTTTTGCATAAATGTAATCATACAATTATACCAGTTATGGCATTCACAAATGCATGTAATATCTTTAGTTGTTAATGCCTTAGTATCTTAGGTGTGGGTGGAGCTTAAGAAGTCTTTAGATGATATATTTTTTTAAATCATAAATCCATTGGTTTGTACTGTAAAACCAAATCAAGTGTACTTAAAACTTTAGGAGAAATGGGGGTCATAGATGACGCTGATGTTTAAAGGTGGTTGATAATATTGTATGGAGACAATCTTTTAGTGGATACAAGAATTGAAAGAAATAAGAATTAAAACGTTTAAAATTAAGATGCTTGCCTTTAGTTTTAAATGCAAACATGTCATACGCACCATTTTTGGAATAACTATTTCATTATTAGGAAACTAATATGAAATAATTGCAACCTATATTTTATTAGGTAACTTGAACTAATATTTTCTTAACTCTAATGGTTTTAAGGATTTAGATTATTAATCAATCTAAGTACAAATCTAATTTTAGCTTATATTTAGCTTCAATATACATTTACAGTATATTTTGGAAAACATATACAGACATTTCGCAGAGGAACTCAGTACGAAGAGAGAAGAAGACTCACTGTCGATGCAATCTTTTAGTGCTATTGATCAACTGGAATAATACAATTATCCCCGGAGGACTCGTCCCTAGTGCTGACTGTAACGCTGTTAGGTGCCACTTCCTGCTTCCTTAGCGTAGTGAACTGTCTGTGTTTTGTCGTTTACTTACTCAGTTCTTATTACTTAAATATTTCTAGCAAGTGATGTATGTACTTTTTCAATGTAAACATTTGTAAGTAATCATTCAAGTAAGCTTACGTTTTTGTACAATAACATCCATTCTTTTAAATTACTTTGTCTAATATTCTTAGCATCAACAATGTTACATAACTACTTGGAGTTATATATATTAAACATATATATAAAATTATCTGTATTTGTTCATTATTCTGATAATTAGTTATATAAATGCACATATCTGAATTATAAGTCGATTAATGAAAGAGAGTACTCTAATCTAAAGAACAAATACAAGAGTTAACGTTAGATACTCCATGTTTTCCTGAATGCATATATATTTTCGAATTATAACCACTATTTCGATGTGGAATTCGAAAGCATCAAACTAGTTAACAATATGTAGAACTAGTAAATTTATATATTTATATTTAACTGTTTAAAATATTACTTCTAATTTTTTGGTTTCATTAAAAGCTACTTAAACAGACAGTTATTTTAGTTTATTCCTAAAAAATACGGAAGTTATTAAATAAATCTCTATCAAACTTCTTTTTATTAAAATACAGTATTAGTAATGGTCCTAATATAACAAATAGAACTAGGACTGCGGTGGATATTTGTAAGAGTTTTGTGATGTTCGTTATGTTTGGTAATACTAATCAGTTATTTTTATTCGAGTCTAATGAAACAACCACTGTTAGATCTGGCTAAAAGTTTACAATCTTTTAATCTTCTTGTAAAATTTTCATGCATGTTATCGATTTTGCGGAATTTAACATAAAAATTTATGATTGGCTGCCATTTTTAAACGAGTAAAGGATAGTGTGTTCATATTTTTTCTCAAATGGGCATACAAAAGGTCAACGCAATTCTAAGTTTTATAATTTTTGTTTACTGGTATAAAAGACATAACTTTTTTTTGGTATAAATCACATACAGACAGATAGAAGGAAAACTAAAGATTTTAAGACATACCTTCATATGAAGTTTTTTGCTCATTTTCACGTCTAGAAAAAAATACCACAATATTGGAACACCTTTAGTAAACACCCTGTAATATATATAGGAGATAACTTTATTTGTATTAGGGGAAATTATTATTATAATATTTAGAAAACTATTCAAAACTCTATTAAAAATTATATTGAAAACCTTAAAAAAAAGATTAATTATTTTGACGTATATTTGACAGAATTGGAAATACACCAGTCTAAACAGTGGTTCAATCATACCAGTATGATATGGACAGTTAGCAATGATTTATTATTTAGCTAGATTCATTGCCTGGGCATATGGTTTGCAGCACCAAAAATACACCTATGTCACAAGTATTTCAATCATACCGGTACAATACAGGAATTTAGAAATGATTCATTTTGCTGGAATATTTGACTCTAGCCTCAAGGCCATGTTAAAAGACCGCGCCTCCCCGCAACATATCTCTTGAGGTGTAACTAGCCTCGGAGTTAAAATTTTCTCGTGTTAAATGAAGCTATCAGCGTTTGAACACCCTGATTTAAAATAAAATCTATACTCCTAATATATAATTCTCCAGGGAAATCATGCTTATAGCTTGATTATCAGAGGTAAAGAATATTTTGCATGGTGGAAATAGTTAGACATAGTTACGTTTCAGTGCCAGGACTCTGGCCTATTCTGCGGAGGGATAGAATGAATGATGATGATAAAACGTTGCTAATATCTCCTATTTTTATAAAAATTACTTGTCGATGTCTATTATCACATTCAGGAATATGTGAAATCAATATACAATATGTGAAAAATATAAAAATATTACACACTGCGAATATTACAAAATAGCCCAAAAATATGAGTTAGAGTATGTGTATTTTGATCCAAATCAATCTCATTCTTTTAAAATACCTGTAAAATCCAATGAGTAGTTCATTAAAGATATAAATTAGCTAATTGTACCTTACTTATTGGTTGAATTAAGTTTAGCATTTTGATTTATTAGGTTGTCTTCTGATTTACTCATTGGCAATCGCAGATTCGTAACGTTATAAAGCAGCCAATTAAGAGGAATTTTAGTAATAAATTACTGTAAATGTTCTATTTTGCATTTCGGGAAACACTCTTCTTTATTCCAATAATGAAATCTATGCAGTTCTGGGTTAATGAGTAAGATAAAATCGCAACACCGATTAGTAAAAACCTTTTCCAAAAACTCATAAGAGTAGTACTATAACGATGTAGTTTATACTTATACCAGTGTCATTCATTTATAATTGTGACAGGAGAAAAACTTACAAATGTAAACATACAAAAGTAAAAATTTTTTAAGGTATTATTAGCTGTGCATAAAAAAAATGTTTCCTGCATGACATTTTTAGAATATAATTTGCTCGAACTGTGTATATAATAGAGAATTGCCTTTTAATAGTTTAAAACCTACCAACACTTTAGGGAATTACAGATGATGAAGACTACAGAATATTGTCTTAAATCAGAGCCGCGCCACATATCGCAATAAAACGTACCAAAAACACGTTTGAACACATACACATGCATGCACGGTTGTGTTTTGTAATAAGAGCGCGATAGACGCTGGTTAGCCACACGTCGCCAATATTGGTTTCTGTGCTTACCAGCCGATTTCCCTCTGAACGTTTATTGTTTATCCAGCTATTTGTATTTTAGGTGGTTTATTTAATATCATTTAGTTTGTTTGTCACCTAATTAAGGTACCTGTCAGCTATTACAATATGTGTTTAACCAACAACAATAAAAATGTTTAATGAACGTTTAATACTGGTTTCAGTAGATTTTTATAAACCTAATAACCAGATAAGTTTTTATTTGAACATGTAAAATTATTTATTATTAGTGATACAGTGTTTACTTAACACACTTGTACATACTTAGAAATACGATACAATAACATTTGTTGTAGAAACGTGAAGGAAATTCTAGGATAACTGAACTTATGTATAGTAGTATAATAGGGTGTATAGGTGTGGTAAACATCAAATGTGTTCTTAACTAAATGGTTAGTTTATTAAATTAGCACTTTTGGAGAGTTGTTGAAGTGAAAAAAAAAAAAAACAGTTTCATTAGAATGTTTCCAATTTTATCCAGAGTCCTCTTGTACATTTAAATTGTAGTTATATCGCTGTGTCAAGCTGGGTTTGTATACAACATGTGCTAGTGGCAAGATCGAGTGGAGGACGCAAACGATTTTACGTCCGGAACTAGTACGAGTTCTGGACTACTCGTAGTAATCCGAGAATTTTTGCAGACAATTTTTAAATATTCAATGTACATCTTGTTGTCTACAAATGGATTCCATACAATTTTAAGTTTGCCTATTTACTCTTTTCTATGTAAGTACTGATACTCTCACCGGTTATGAAATATATCTTACCTTGAATGTGGCTTTTTGAATTTATTTACACTGTTGAAAAATATTGTCGAGCTCCATCTATCCCTTGGACTCAGGTGAGATCCATCAGCTACATCAAGCATGGCTGTGAAGAACTTAACTCTGTCATCAAGAGACAAAATCATTAAGCGCTAATTTAGTAGTTAAGAGCTACTATTTCCATGTAAGTTGTAGAATTCGATATAGTCTAGTGGTTTATACAGGTGTGTCTTTTCTTACAAAATTCTTTAAAGTGAACATTTTATGGATTTCAAATTCGAACAAACATATATCAGAGTTAGATAACAATAATATGAAAATGCTTATTAAGAATATAATAAAGTTTCTAAGATTTTCTAAATTGATCTTCATTGGTTAAAGAGGTAAACCTAGGAAGAGGCAGGATACAGTAATTTTTACAAAAATGATTTTGTAAAGGCCAACAGTTTATATTATTTCAATAAGCTATCGATATACTAGGCCCTGTGTACGTAGTGGGGTTATTTTGTTGAATAGGTTTTATAAACAGCTTGACTATTTTATTTTCACTTGGATCGTATGGAGTTTTCATGGCGACCTCAATAGCAAAAAAGTTGCAGTTCTTTTGTAATAATATATCGAGTGTAATCTCAGATTCCAAATGAAAGTAACTTCTTATAATTGAGCATTTATCCTATCTCCCGTGGTTAAAAAGTGAAAACTTGTCTTTCCAGTCTGTTAATTACAAATTATTATCCATTTACACTACATTTTTGAAAGTCTAGAAATTATATATATATATATATATATATATATATATATATATATAAATATATATATATTGAGCCACATACAAATTAAAAACAAGTTCTTAGTTATTTATAAAGTTTATTTATGCTTTAAAAGTATTATATCGTGCATCATTTCTTCAATTGCGTTATTTAAAACTAAGAAAAACATCCCTTTTTTGCTCATGGCAAAATGAAGAAAAGAAGAATGCCTTTAGCAACACATTCCTGGTTCTATCTTTGTCACTCAATTTATTGTACCTTTCACCTTCAGTGTGGTTTAGAGATCTTTTGTTGTTCTCGTTTCAATGGTTTTCTATAAATATATATTATTTATTATTACAAAAAGTACTATAAAAAACTTCTTACAAATAAAAAATACCATTCTTCAGTTTTACTGAATTGGAATAGAGTCTTAAGTTTTATAATAATTGAGGTGAATATTGTCAAACCATAGTTTCTTTTCTGTTCCTATGACTAAAGTGTATGGGACAGTACAGTAAAATCATGTCTGAACCTTTTACATTTCCTTATGAAATTGATCTATCACAACGGATTGTTTATGTGCATTGAACGGTATCCTAGATAAATAACACTGATTAAGCTCTCAAATATTCTGTTTCCAAAATGTCTCAAAATTCTAATTTAATTTTGATTATAAATACCCCCTAACTTTCTCAAAGTTTCTCTATTTTTTGTAATAGTAACTTACCTTTTTAATATCTCCAGATAAACTGTATTTATAAAAATAAAGGTTCGATAAAAATACTTTCAGGCGGAAATGAAATGTTTCCTTTCTCCCAAGTAAGTGTTTCTTTTACTGTGACTAGTATTATCAATAGATACTAGTAAGTTATACCTTTATTTTTTCATTCATCATTATAGAAAGTATTGTTATTACATGTTTTGCAATTTAAAAGTGAATTGGGTTTTGTTCTTATATTCTACAAACAAAAACAATATAATTAGGTGATTGTAAGTTATCCATTCTACTCCAAGCCACTTCCTTAATTCACTAATATAATTTTGTATACAAACACTAATAGTATTAGTTTTCATAAAATGAAATGGATGTGACTTAGAGCAAAGAACATTTGCAAAAGGACGTCGTTATTTAACGTCTTTGAGTTTAAGACCTTGTGAAGTGGCATCGTTTAGGTGACCTCTCTGGTCTTGGTGGAAACCTTTTCGTGTTTTTTCATCGGTTAGACTTGATCTTGTTTATTATAGTCATGTTTTCATTAAATGTTAGTTACTTATTTATGTTTTGTTTACAATATTGCCTGATAAATTCTATAATTTATTAGTATAATACAGAAATATATGATATGTAGGAAAAACTGTAACAATTCATTACCCAACCATGAAATTACAGAAAAATGCAACTATCATAAATAAAACAAAATATTTTTATTGGTACCTTAATGTGTATTGTTGGAAGTGAAAAGTGCTCTCAATATTCTTTTCACGATTAGTGTTTATTGAATGCAGTGTTTATTAATAGAATAAATTGAAATCTATAATATATAATCGTTAAAATATCCTAAATTTAAACATAATTTTTTTAACCAACATATTAATTGCTAAAGTAATTAAAAACATATAATAGTTAACCTATACATATGCAACATTAAGGATGGTTTGAGTCGTTATTGATTACTCATATTCATAAGAGATGGTTGTACAATAAACACTAATCGTGAAAAGAATATTGAGAGCACTTTTCATTTCCAACAATACACATTAAGGTACCAATAGAAATATTTTGTTTTATTTATGATAGTTGCATTTTCTGTAATTTCATGGTTGGTTAACATTTCTTTAATTACTTTAACTGTTGCTTGTTGTAATACCTGTTGTCAATTAATATGAGATATTATTGATATTTGATAAAATCATTATTATTTTCAAAATTAATTCTTAAAGTTGGCATGTTTCAAAGATAACTTAAACTATTTTGCTTTATTCTGTATTTCAAGTGCGCACATAATTAATAAAGAATTAAATTACTCGATTTAAATTCTTCCACACAAAATAAATAAATACGGTGCTCAATCTGGATTTAAATATTGGCTGTTAAAAATTATTGAAAACGACAAATTTTAAATTTATTTATTGTTTATAATTCCTGTTTAATATTATAAATTCCATTGAAAATAGGTAAAAAAACACTCATCTTATATTGAATATGGATTAACATACATTTTTATAACTAAATATAAAACGCCTTATTGACTTAAATCTAATACTGTAATCTTGTAGATGGAGCTTATATTGGTACTGATAACTTAATTACATTAAAACATAAAACCAATATTTAATAATTTTATTATTTTGTAAGGCCTTTCAATATCAAGGATATCGAAAGGCCTCACAAAATAATAAAAGTGTTAAATATTGGTTTTATGTTTTAATGGAAATAAGTTACAGTAATCTTGTTTATTTGTAATATATTATTCGTGACCTTAGTCTGACTGTGCATTTATTATTTTAACAAAGTGTGCGAAAGGAGTTCATCACATAAAAGTGCAGTTTAAAATACTAAATATATACCAGTCAAGCTTTCTTTATATAAGTCTTTTGGAAGTCCCAAAAAAAGAATGGATATTGTTTTTCAAAAAAATACTGTGAAATAGCAATCAGACAAAGTAAACCATTAACAATATATACTTGACTATAATAAAGACTTCATTAATTAGTTTTAAAAATAAGTAGTACCCTAAATAATTTTATACAATTAAATTCCAAAGATATTTTATTATATTTGTTGTTTATTTATTATGATTTGCGAGTAGCCTAAGAAATGTATTGCTTCTTTGCATGATGATTAAGGGGAGTCCGACTCCCATAAGAACGCAATGATAACTATATGTTGCAAAACTTGAAAACTATTTAAGATAGCTTACTGCTTTTGGTTTTATTTTGAAGATCATGTATTTTTCTCGTGCCATAGGAGAGGTTTTTAGTTTTTTTCTTTTAATAAATAAATTATGAATTTTTAAAATTTTGTGTTTAAAAATTTAAAATTTTAATATATAAATATTTTTAAATCAGATTAGGATAATTATATCCCAAAACCCTCTCCTAGGACACTAGTATTTTAGCCAAGGAATGTTTGTTAAAAATTTCATTAAGATATCTCAATCTGTGTAGGTTTTATACAGTTACAGTGTTAAAAAATTTAAGTTTCGGTAAACAGCAAAAAACAAAAAAATATATGTAATAAATAAATTTTCTTACTTTTAATAATGTCCAGCCCAGTAACTAGGATTGTCTGGATCATCTTCTGCCTCATACAAGTATTCTAACTTCCTTTTGGCAATATTTCTTGACTGTCTAATTTTTTTTCCATATCGGAAACAGCTTTTTCAGCTTTGGAAACACGGTCGAAATCGATACGTCTTGCAGTTTGAAGTAAATTCCTTCCAATTTGTAGGCCTAAGTGTTTCCATTAATTTTACTTTAGCTAAGTGTCCACTGTTGAATGTCTAAACAGCTTCAAATACACCAAATTTCAGGGTTTCAAGATTTACAAATGATCTTTTAGGCATTTTACTCCAGATAACATTGTTCAAAGATTCATTGGGGTTTTGGAATTTACCTCTGAGACATTTTTGCAACAGTTCTGGCTGGGCAAGATCCCTGAATATAGGTTTGATCTCTTGAAGTATCACCTCAGGCAAATGGAAGTGCTTGGTGTGGTCATAGGTATCATTTTCACGGGTTGCTTTTATGAGTCTGACTATAGTAGCGGGGCTGGATCGACTTTTTGGTGTGCAAGGTTATTTTAAATAATTTTTTTCACTTATATAGAATTTTCTGTACCATATGTGTTACAAATCGTTAGAAAGAGGAGATTCCAAAGAAAAATAAAGTGTTATAAACTAAGAATCACACAAAAACAAATGTCTTCGGTCAGACTGCCCTTAAGTAAGACTGTATTCTGGAAATCAAGATTAAATCTAAATGTATCGAGTAAACTTATTCATATTTATATATTAATAGGATACTGTGTTGTTTAAAATAATATTGAGAACTTAAAAAATGTATTAATGTACCTTTACTTTGCCGAAAGCGTTTATTAAGACGAATATATTTTAGCCCTATTAAATAATTTTCTAGGTAACACGAGAAAAACAAGATTTTACTTCGCCATTATAATTAGGAGTAATATTTTAAAATATTCTCTACTATTTAAGAATATCACATTTTCCCCTAAGAATGACACTGAAGATACACTAAATCAAGTAGAGATAGGCTCTTGGCGCTTCTGGTTGACTTTGAGTTCAAAGTTAATTAGAGTGCCTTTGTACAGTGGAGGTTATGTGGATGTCTGATGGGAGTGTAATATCTGAGACCGATGGTTGTAACGCACAGGTTTCGTTTATTGTTGTCAATATTTTTAATTCTTTGTTACACAATATTAATTTTATTTCATATTTTTAGAGATAGATTGTTATGAAGCATGTAATATTTATGGTTTCACGGCCTATTTCATTATACTAGAGGGAGTGGGACTTTTTTAAAATCTTTATTGTACACAGAACACTTGCGTAGTACAGTCTAAATAAGAAACGCGTTTTATGTAAAATATTTTCTTCTTAAAACTAATAAAAAAAGTGTTTCCACATCGTTCTGGACAGATTTTAAGAAGGATTTGTTTTTTATATTGTCTAAATCACTGAATTAGTAGAAAGCAATAAATAAATAAGATGAGGTCGAGTTTTAAATTGGTATCTTCAAAGGCATACTTAAAAAAGCACCGGGAAGAAGAGGTATGTTGATGTGATGCCAGGATTTGTTTACAACATATTAAGGTATATTTTAATAAAAATATTTTCTTGAAACATTGATATTTTGTAACGTTTAAGCCTGAATATATTTAAAATGAATATAGAATATGTGTTAGCGGTTCCATCAATAAACATTAACGTTTCATAACTCACACTTTCACTTTAACCAAAGTTAATAATGTTTACTTGTTATGGTTTTAATAGACTGGCTTGTGGAAGTAAGGACTTTCTTTTTTTCCCAATACAATATTTGCGATCTACTATCAGCTAGTTCGTTTTAATGAACGTAAGTATATCCTAGATATATCGTTTTGGAAAATATTTTTCATAAAATATGACTTTCTGATGATAGTTTTACGTGAACGAATTATTGCTACGTAGACGTAAATTTTAAATCAAATTATGAAAACCTGGATTACACTTATGGGTCTGTACAAGATAAGATTTAATATGCTTCTATACGGTTTTATCATAATGGCTCACAAAGTTTATATATTTGTCTTGTTATTAACGCAATATGCTCAGTGCTAATTGTGTGACATCAGAGCAGTGTGTTTTCATGTCACTACATAACCCGAAATATACACTAAATAATAATAATAAACGTCACTAAACCTTCACTAAATTCCCTTCCAAGAGGCTATCACTGTCTACAATCTAATATCGTCCTGAGTCGTAAAGGGTAAATTTTACTTGTCACATATCTGTAAATAAGATAAATATTCTGAAGTTACTCAAAATATTACTGTAGTATTAACCATCACATTTTTGTAACACTTCACCGTGAGTCACTTTATACAAGTAATTACTTTTGCTGCAATAGTGTACATCAGAATAATTATATAATGACAAGAAGCAGAATTAAGGAATTTTAGTTTAACATAGATATTAGTATTGTCTGAGACTTAGTGATTTCATATCTACCTGTCTCACCGTCTATCAATATGTCAGACCATACAATGTCTCCGAGAATAAACTCAAGTTTATAATTCATATTTGACATGAATATTAATTTGATATAGGCAACATCGCAATCAATGATTTTGCATGTCAATCCATGAGATTGGCTTATCGTTAGATAAAACTTTTAAGAGGTATAAAAATTGAGTAAAAACAAATGAAACTTTTACACATCACAGCTTAACAATCCAAAATATATCAGACTCTTCTTACGCGACATGTGACGCGAGGTACTCTTACGTTCTGATGTTTAAAACATATGACTAACATTACATGATTTATAATATTAACAAATTATATAAAATTGTAGCTTAGTATGTACATGAAATATAGAGCGTTATAAAACAATTCATACCATACTTTAGACAAAATTATGTTTGTTTCAAAATGTTATACAAGTTTGTTTAATTTAATAATGTATTTCTTGAATTGAAGTGTACAATACAACCGATGAATTTCAGTTCGTTTGACATGAACGTCAAAAAAAGAATTGTTACCCACATTTAAAATTGAAGAGTTTAATAACGTCGAGAACTTGATCGCCTTAAGGAATCTCTCAGTGATAAGCAATTATTACTTTCTTTCAAAAGGAAGTAATGTTTAAATATTTTACAAATTTCTGATGAAATATCAAAAGAGGAGGCCTAAGCCGGAATTTTTTATGGCGACATAATACGCCGTACTGCGTATTTCTGTATCAAGTGCTTTTCATTATTTGATGTTATTTTTAGTACGAGATATTTTTAGTACTTTTTTTAATCACCTAAACATAAGTAAATCAAGATTGATGTTATGTAATGTAAATGAATCAAAATCTGTTTAGTGTTATGACATGAAATATATATGTTTAATAATTATATCCTAATAATTTCTTTATTATACCTAATAAACCTATCCTCTTCTTTACATAACCTACATAAAAAGCGTGTTAGACTGCCTGATCAACTCTCCAACTTCCTAAAGTGGAATCCGTTTCCTTCCTTTGACTAACCCAGCCGATCTAACCGTAGTATAGCATGCGTTCACCATCATTATCTTTCGTGATACTAAGTTACCTTTTAAGCACAAAAACTGGTGTTTCTTGAAATGGAAAAACATTTTCTCCAAGAAAGGAATCAGTTGTTATCCACGGTAGTTTTCGTGAAATACGGGTGAGGTGTAGGTAGCAAGAGAAAAAGGAAGTTAGCATTTTTATAACAGATTATATTTTCCTCGCTTAATCCACTTTAAATCGACCGTCGTACGTATGAATAATAGTTATATTACCACCAGACAAACTAGCAAAGAGAAGTATAGTTATTAAAACTTCTCGCATATATATATATATATATATATATATATATATATATATATATAGTGATTCAATGTTTATTGAAATTTTATATGTGTGTGTGTGTGTGTGTGTGTGTTTGTGTGTGTAATGGTAGCTCATTAAACCGGCAAGTGAGAGATCCGGGTTCGAGTCTCGGCGGAGCAAGTACTTTTTGTGATTCTATGCTAAATTGTAAAAAAATGCTAAATTTTTATAATAAAAAAAAAAAATATATATATATATATATATATATATATGTACAATATATTGTTAACTTATAAAGATTTTGCATTTTTTTATGTCTATCGATATGGTGTCATGTCATCTACTGGTAATAATATAGTACCCTCCGATATTTTAACTCATAAAAAAAATGGCTGATATGTTTTTCTTTTGAAGGAAAAGGTGCTATATAATGATCAAAAAGAATCAGGTTCTGTGCCTATAGCACGCAAATAGACTTTAGGATTCTAGAATACTATGGAGGTAGTCGGTACTCGCTTTCATCTAATATGTGGAATTATTTCATGTTGCGTACAAAAAACTTATATTTACTGTAAAAATAGATATTATTTGTAATTAAATGGTCTAGTTATCTACGGCCCACCTTAATTAGTAACTCTTGGACATAGAACCTTCTCGCTGTACAGGTTATTTTGATGTCACGGATGTTATTGTACTTTGGCTGTGTCTATATCCTGATATAGCACCACCTTTAATTAAGGGGGTCTTATTCAGTCTATTGACTATGCCTGTATGAGGATAAGCATCCCCTCTTACTGTTACTTCATACTGGTATACATAACTTACTTCCACGTAATGCAATTGTTATTTTTGACCCTTATACGTAACTCGCTTGGATTGTTATTGTTAGAGGAAACAATCAGCTTTCCCCCGATAATACCGTTAGACTAGAATACATATTACTTGTTTTATAAAATAATCATACAGTAACCTTTTGATTATGCAGAGCAATAATACCATATTGTGAGTAGCAGTGATTACAATGTGTAACATATCCGGAGGCCAAGTATTCATAGTTTACTAATGAAAAACATTCGCTGGCTGTTATTAGGTTTATTATTGAACATAATTAAGTTTCACACAAACATTTACAGTAAACAAAGCAGTGTTAGAAATTACCACATCACTACTGTAAATTTACAGAATCTATTTACTTTTTATTTACGAATGTTTTGTTAAATACTGCTAAATGAATAATAGTTTTTGTTCCTACATTATCTTGCTTCACGAAATCCAGATCGCAAATGGTCCATGACAATTTTTCGTACAATCCAATAGTTTCTTTTATGGCTGGGCGTTAGCAAAGCCTATCATGGAAAAATGTTATCTCAGTTTATCAGTCTATCTGATCGCACGATATCTCGAAACAAACTGACATACAAACTAGGAAAGCTTATAGTCAGTGTAGTATTCAGAAAATTAACTGAGCTTTAATCTTGATACTTTATATAATCTATTTACCTATCGTGACGGTTCTATCAATATTCGTCTTTTGTCTATATGTATACAACATACTAGTGTGTCAGTTTCCCACTAGAACGTTAAAACTTCTCAAAACTGATAATAAATACTACGGTTCATGTATCTCAAAACCTTATTCATTGTATTGTTCGGGTAAGGAACTGTATACCTACGTATTTAGTCGTGAATAAATATTCTAGCAATCCAAATCTGTTTACAGACCAGTAGTTATTACCGTTTACACTCAAAGCAGGTACTCTCTTTATTTGTTACAATATATATGTTATGTTCGTTGTAAACTTTGTACAATCAGCAATTAAAAAAAAAGAAAAAATTAATTCCAAATTGAAATAAAGTAACTAGTAACTTAAATCAAAGTTAATTTATTAAAAATTTAGTTATTCGTATTGCAGTAAAAGAAAAATTGATGCTACGTAATGAAGTGAAAACGTTGGCACAAAGAACAAACGTTATTTAAGAAAATTATTAAATTATGTACTAAAATGACAGTCTGGCTACAAATTAATTATGAATATAACATACATTGGTAAAATTATTTTTTCTAGCTAAAGTTCTGTCTATGCGATTAACAATATATTGTGTTTTAGAAAATCATATCTTAATTATACTTTTTGTTTTAATCCAAAAGTGTTGATAAAAATTTTAATATGTAATACAGTGGAATATAGTGTCATATAAGACTTACGTAAAGGATGATCAATTATGTTTAAAATATTCCGGGAGTAATAATACATCTAGGCAAAGGTACTATAAATCATGAGTTTACATATCATCCATATTACATTTTTAAAAGAACACAAATTTTATAATGGGTGATAGTCATATGATGAATATGAATTTTGACCAGCTTGATTTATATAGCGGTTTAATTAATCCTGGTTTAAAACGAGGTGTACGATGGACGTTCGTTACGTTGTCAGGTTTAGTTATTGGCATGTTATCATTAATCAAATAATGACAAGAGTACTATACTATTTTATACTTATATGGAAAATTCACCACGACATAAATAAGCAATCACGTTTGTTTTGTTAAGGTAAGTTTTGCATTATCATTTTTTAATTAACAATAATGATATGTTTATCAGTTTACATAATATATATTGTTAGGTGTTTCAAACTAACTCATTAGGTGCCCGATCTACAATACCTTAACTTTTTTAACTTAAGTTTTACAACGGGGGACGTCCTAACTACACCAAAAGCCTAAGTGATACATAATTTTAAAGGTAATACTATAGTTGAATTCAATACTCTTAATATTATAATTAAATTTAGGATTTTTAGTATTAAAACTATAAATTTAATATGATAAAGTACTGCCACAAAAATGTTTATACTAAATTTTAGACAGTATAGTATATATAGTTATAGTATACTGAAAATACAACGAAAGTAAAGTATCTAAACTGCTAAACATGGTATATGAAGTATGTAGAGTTAAAAAAACTCTTCAACTCATACATTATGTGTCATTAGACTCTACAGGACAATAAAAAAAGATGTGAATTGTTATGAGTTTAATTCTAAAAAAATATATTTATGTTACAACCCATACAAATTATAGCTAGGATTTGAATGTTTATTGTAGCATTATATAGGGTTTATTACTATTCATTTCAAGAAATAATGTTTTTTTTTATATCGGTGTGTAATGAAAGGGTGTAATGATTACATAGTTTTTTAGCTATTTAACAGTAAGCAAACAGATATCTTTAAACGTGATGAATAATATTACTTATCTGTTTTGTATACCTGCAACACAAAACATTTATTTTGTATGTATTTTTAAGATAAAACAAGTGGAAATCATTATTTTCCGTGCATGGAATTATACACAGTCTCTGCATATGAAAGTAAAAACACATCGCTAATTTTTTTAACTTCCCGATATTAAATAATTTTAAACTTTACACACGTAAGTCTCATGGCAAAAATAAAAGAATTTTCATTGGAAACCTTTTGAATTTCTTAAACAATATGTTGTGTCTTGAACTTTTAGTTGTCCTAGAAAGATCAAATAAAGCAAAAATGGGTGATGTCCTATAACATAAAAAAATTATCTCAATAAAATAAATCAATGATTTGCCATGAAAACCCCTATAGGTTTTTTATCTAATTAAAACTATACGATTGCTTTTGATACCTCCCGTTGTTCTAGAAAGTTTAAATTGTACTTATACATGTTTCCAGACTTAAATAAAAGTGAGAGAGTTTCCATGAAGATTAACCACCTCTTTGATTTTAAACTCGATTTCAATATAGTTTCTTTGAGTTTGAACTTCCTGTTTTCATAAAACAATCAATTTTTTAATACATGAATGATAAAGTACAACCTTTTCAAGAATTTTAACCATTCTTATTGAATAAAATGAGGTTGAAATCCTTAGAGGTATTATATATTCGTTTTTAATACTGCACGATATCCTAGAAAGTTAAAATTTGATACACACGAGCAGACTGAAATAAATATAAAAATGTTAATGGAGATCTACCGCCTATAGAGGGTTAAGTGGAATTGAAAATCATAGAGAAACTACAATTTTTATTTTGAAGTTGCGATAGAAAAATTAAAAAAAAGATACAAATAAAATTTTAAATACTCATGTATTATGCTCTTAAAAAATGAACAGGACCGGAAATACGGGACATCAATGAATATGCTATTACCATACAGAAAATATTTTACACCAGCAGTAGCTTACAACAGCATAAATGTAAACTATTATACTGAAGTATGTTTTTTTAAACCGATATATGTAAATAAATTTTCTTTACTATGGAAACAATATGATCGGTACGGCATTATTTATAACTTTGACTGGGAAAATATTGAAAAGGCCGAATGCAGGCACTTTTTGCCGCAAGTAGCCTTTTTATACAGGGTATGTATATTTTTTATCGCAGTTACAAGGGAAAATACTAATATGGGGTATGTCATGTAACGAAGTTAATTAATTTTAAAATCTATCAAGGAATTGGAATATCTTGCAGTGACATTCACTTATTTTCAGAATTATTTATTATGCCATTTAAAAACTAATGCACAGATGACGTAGGTACTTGTTATTTAAGCTGTTTCAAAAATCATGTGGAAAGCCACAAGTTACCAATAAGTTGTGTCAAAAATTACCCACCAAATGTTAGTTTTTACTTATTTCAGGTTAAGCGCGCGCTAGCATAGTCTATTGACAATGTGACTGATGGTGTGTACACTACAAAGCACTAGGTATGGCTCAAAAGAAGTGCGTAAAAAGGTAAATTTAGTTCAGAGCTCTTGTACATTCGCTAGAGATTTGTTCCTTTGACGCAAGGGTTTATTTGATATTCGAGTCAGTACAAAGGTAAGCAAACACTCTTGTACCTCTGACAGTAGATTTGACTTACGCTTCTTCGTAATGTCAGAAGCGGTGCATTCTCAAACTTCAGTCTCCTGCCAAACAATCATATTATTCCTTCTATGCGATAAACATAGGCTTTTCTCCATTTCTCAAATTTGTAAATGAAATAGATTTTTTACTTTCTTTTTCTTTAGTGTGTACACAAGTTTTTTATTACGACTTTTTGCATTAAGCGTCGAACATTCGAAGTACTCAAGATTTTGTTTCTCTCTTATACAACCAACTATAAATTTTCCAGCTGTATATTTTCCCTTATAGAAAAGCCATATTCAGTCAAAATTATTTAGTAGTCTTTCTGATCAAGAGCTTGACCAGAATGGAGACCCCTCTTGAGAATGGAGAACTCTAGAATGGTGGTCATTTTTGTAAAAATAACTTCTAGCCTCGTAGTAGTTGGATGTCGAATCTTATATTAATATAATGGCATAATATGGTATTAATACCATACCATTCATATGGTATACAGTTTCACTCTCTGATACAAATTAAAAATTGTATGTATGGATAGCTTTGTTTTATATACTTGATCCGTACTTCAAATTTCTATGATTCCAAAATGCTGTCACTTGACTGAGAAAATACATATGGTGGAATATTTAGGCTGATTTAATTATTCGAAGTGGATGAAATGGCTGATTATTTTGTGTTTAGGAGACTGTATTCCTAGCTAAAGCATTGTTTCTGGTTTTTATAGAGACGTAAAAGTTTATTAAATGATTTTTATAAAGATATATTGGCTATCGTAAAAATACTAGTCGATAGACAACAGGGTACTCCCAGACATGGATGTCCAAATCAAGAGTCTATATTAAATGAATTCATCACTAAAACATCGGTCACATACAATCTATTGAATAATGTGATGTAGGTGATCAATGTGCGTTTTTATAAATCTAAGTAAACGTGATCAAAATAGTCATGTTTATGAATCTTAGGGTCACAGTTTTCGTAAAAACTTTTAGTGTTATGGTTTACTTACTGAATAATCAAAATGATATTCTTCTTAGTACTATGTTTTATGACCGATTTCAAGAAGTATATGAAAGTAAACTCATCATTATTAGCGGTACTCTGTCCTGGATCATATGGATGTAATCATGTACAAAGCTTTGATTATACTAGGTACTTTAAGATTCCCGCCCGCTTATTAAATTGTGATAATAATATGTGATGAACGATGAGACAAAATATATCTACTAATATCTATGGAAACATCTTATTCGTATTAATAAAAATCTGTTTTTGGTATACCGTATATAAGAACTTTAAACTCCACGTTTAAATAGGTTTCTAAATGGTATTGTATTACCTATACTACTATTTACCTAATAAAAACAAAAATGTAATATGATTTATTTGAAATATTTTTTATTTCAATAAATAGTTATTTTAGTAATAATTAAATATTTTAAATAAAAATAGCTAGTTTTTAACGTACTTATTAATCAACACATTGACCAACTACCCTCTTTTGCTTGGTTGAGATAGACAACTCTAAGTTCGGCTTGTTCTTTTTTCAAGAGCCTTTAAATTTTGATGTCGCACAATGGATTTTTACTTTAAAAACTTTTTACTTGCTGTTTGAAGTTCTTACATATCAAAAAAGCATAAGTTTTAGTCCATGGATATTGATTTATATATTTTTTTTTTAATATTTTGTGGGGGAATCTCGAACTGTTGGGACACCCATAACAACACCGTGAGATAATCATCAAGCAACGGCAAACGAGATAGTAGGTCCTTATGTCGGTGAGCGTTCAATGATCCTGTTCCAGCAATCAGCCTGATATTGATGTTAACTAACGGGGCATCGTAAATTCATTCATTAATTCTAGGTTAACTTAACAATAGACGTCTTACCTATACTAAGCTTAATAATATAAGGTATTCGTTGTATTTTAACACTGATTTAGGTAAATGGTAAATGTTTTACATATAAAATATCAAAGATCCTCAAGGTTTCAAGGAGCACTGTTATTTTTTGACAATAATGCGTTAGACGCATTGTATACTCTGATAAAAAAGATGGCTATTGGTAGTTGGAATATAGGATACAAAAGTATAACTTATATAAGAATATAATAATAAATATTAAAAGTATTTATTATTTGTCACTATCCTTCTTATCTTTACAAATAACGTACGAATGTCTAAAAACTGTACATTTATGTACTATTTATTTCCATAACGTAAAAACTTTGCCTTGGATACATAATCACACAATCTATTGTTTACACACTCGTAAAACGTATAAACTTTTACAATTTAAATATTTCATTCAGTCACAGCATTCTTGCACCATTTACGCTATATCGCAATACAATAAAGGACTTTAATGTTATGCAGGGTTATGATTTAATGTCAGAAATAGAGTAATTAGTTATAAACTGTTACATCGATCAAACAATAACTATCAATTAAGTAAGGTCAAATAGAAATGTGTTTTTGCTTAAAGGGGAATAGATACGAATCCATAGCTTGTTTATTTAATTTAGTTCTATCTGTGTGAACAACATTACTATTTTTATAATGTTTGTGTGTGTGTGTGTGTGTGTGTGTGTGTGTGTGTGTGTGTATGTATATATATATATATATATATATATATATATATATATATATACAATCCGGGTTCGACTCCCGGCGGAGCAAGTACTTTTTGTGATTCAATGTTTATTGAAATTAAATAAGGCTATTGCCATCTATACAATTTAAAAAGAAAACACATATGTGACAGATACAACCAAATACAAAACGATTGAATCGGAAAAAGTAAGCGCTCTGTGGAGTAATGGTAGCACATTCACCCGGCAAGTGAGAGATCCGGGTTCGACTCCCGGTGGAGCAAGTACTTTTTGTGATTCAATGTTTATTGAAATAAGGTAAAGCTATTGCCATTTATACAATTTAATGTAAATAAATGTCGTTTGACAGGTATTTTGGTCTTCCGATAATATGTTAGTTTGCTTATTTAAACACATATGTGACAGGTACAGCCAAATACAAAATAATTGAATCGGAAAAAGTAAGCGCTCTGTGGTGTAATGATAGCACATTCACGCGGCAAGTGAGAGATCCGGGTTCGACTCCCGGCGGAGCAAGTACTTTTTGTGATTCAATGTTTATTGAAACTAAATAAGGCTATTGCCATTTATACAATTTAATGTATATATATATGACATACACAAATATAGATATTATATTTTCTACTTTCAATTCTTATTTCAAAAACACACTTTTCATTTTGCTGGTTTATTTATTATAAGGACTTTGATAAAATTAAGTAAAAATTAAATTCTGAGCAAATACATTCCACTTGATCTTTTCAATACCATAATATTACTAAGGATATTTTTACATTACACTTACGTACTACACAATGTAATATGAGAAAAGCATATTTAAAAATAATAAACTTACCTTAATTTTTTATTGTTTGCTACTTTATATTGTAAACTATTTATTTACAGGTTTTAATATAATAAACGGAGATAATTAGATTCTTTTTACTTAATTAGGATAGATAAGTACATTTTCATTGTTAAGGATGTTGAGGACAGAGACTTAAATAATTACAAAACCACTGCCAGGAAATCAGCTGCAGCAACAAGTGTAATCAATCTGGTATCCATGACAACCGGCGACTGGATTAGCTTGGGCAGAATATCTACAATAACAAACTAAGTAATTAGTTTTATCAGTAACTATATATAAATCATGATAAAGTGATACAAAAATTACAATGAAAATTTACTTTAAAAACAATACATTTTCTTTGTTACCCAATTAGTTCAGTTAAGCGCCGGCTGAACTGCTCGACTTCAATGTTATAACTCCTTAATCGAATTGTTATTTAAGGTGGTACAGATTTTTGAAAACTGCCTATAAGTATTGAGCATCAACAACATATTAATAAACACACGCAAAGGGTGTTTTAGTAATTTGAAAACATGCACGGCTGTTGTGTTTGTAATGAGGGAGTTTGGAGCTGGTTAGCCGCACGTCGCCAATATTGGTTTCTGTCATCACCAGCCGAGTCTACCTCTGACCGTTTATTGTTTGTCCAACTCTGTGTATTTCACATGTATAATCACTACTCTTCTCGTTTGTTGACATCATTTTTTTACCGCTGACATCATAACACAATATGTTCATTAAAACCATGAAAGGATTTAAAAGAAGAAATCGCTTGTTGGACTTTGTATTATAAATTTTTTATTCATACATAACTATTGTATATTGTTAGTAACTAATTAATATTTGAAGTTTGTGGAAATATTATCAGTTTATTATTATCAGTTATATCGTGTTTACTTGAAACACGAGTACATGATTAGGCAAAGAAACAGCAATATCGTGAGCAATTGGAACGTAAAGGATATAGAAGGTATCATGAACCTGTGTTTGGCACTTGTAGAATGTAATTGTCAAAATCGCATATTTTCATAACCGGTTAGTTACAAAAAGGCACATTGACAATCTTTTTAAATAGTTTAAAGTTTATAATGTGCCAGAGAGAAATCGTGTTGAGGCCGCAACAACACCACGAAGTACTCGTATATTCTGTACTAGTAATAGTCGAGGATAGCCCTTGCTAATACGATGTTGTATTTACAGGGTGCAAATTAAGTCTCGATACGCCTGGATATATTCCAAACGGATTGAGTTATTTATGTACTACCCTTACCAGACTTAAAATAATTTTGGATTTTTCAAATAACAAAAATTCCCCTCGCCCTCTTCAAAGGAGGATATGAGAGTAACTTAAAAATTTCAAATTGCAACACTTATCTTGTGATATATAATTTTTAATCGTTTATTTCATAGAAATACATTGACACGAATAAAATATCTCTACGTCGTTCAGGCAAAATTTATGTGCAAATAACCCTTTACATTGTAATGCCACCTGGAAAAAGGCACTAAAAACCATACCATGCAAGAACCAAAGAACTAAAACTATGCACACCAGGCACATTAGTTCTACGTAAAGGGATAAGCCAGGCACCCCAAAGTCTTACTAAAATATATCAAGCAAATTATGTTGAAATATACAAGATATTAGTATTATTCATACAAATTATTATTTGTTGTGTTATTTGTGCATTACTTTTACTAGAAACGGAGTGAAGGTGTTGTCTTAGTGTCATTGTTTTTCAATTAAATACACCTTTAAAATCCTAAAAAATGGCATATCACAAGATAGAGGTTGCAATTTGAACATTTAATGCTACCACTACCCCCCCCCCACACTTTGAATAGGGGAAAGCATCTTTTATCACTCAAAAAATCCGAAACACATTTTAATGAGTATAGTGAAAGTCAATCTCAATCAATATCCCTCAATCAATATCGATATCTCAAATCCTTTTGAATATATCCAGGCGTATCAGGACATAATTTACACCTCAAGATGTAAGGTGTATAACTGCTATAACTTTTGCTAGGAACGTCGAAGAGGTGTCGTCTTAGTGTCATTGTGTTTCCATTAAATAGTCCTTTATAATGACATTTGAGTTAAAAGGACATGATTAGAGTTAAAATTTGAAAATATAAAGTTACCTCCCATACAACACTTTGAAAGAGGGGGGGGGGTTAGTTTATTACTAAAAACACCTGTGTAGAAGTTGTGCCCGTAATATATTTCCTTCAAAATAAACAAGATGACATCGTGTTCAAGTCGTGTCAGTACGAAGCTTTTGACACAACTTTATACTACTCTGTAGGGCCGAACACCAGAATCAGTAAGCTATTGCGATAGTAGCATTGTGGTTTGCTCGGGGATTAGGTCATGTTAATTTCAATCATATTGACTTCACTTACTTAGGTACAAATACTGTCCGTTTTGAAAATAATCTGTGGGCTGCTGTGTTTTTGTAGAGAAACTAAGTTCAAATCGAATCAAATCAAAATCTTTTTATTCACATACACAAAACAATAACATATACACTGCCATACTTTCAATGAATAATTCCCCTTATAGACTATAGGTATATAAGGGGAAGAGTCCACCAATCAATCTTTTCTTAATTAACATTTGTATACCATAGTTTAACATTCATATTTACAAAATATTGGCTTAAGATTGTACAAAATACAATATTGTAAAACACACATACATACATGATACGAATACATATGCATACACACACACACACACACACACACACACACACACACACACACACACACACACACACACATGTAGTATATATATATATATATATATATATATATATATATATATATACCCACCCATCTCTATACAGTTTAGGCACCGCTTTAATCACCATATTAGCATTAGATGGATGAAAACAATCCAACAGCACCACCAAACCACATCCCCAATAAAAATTCTAACTTACACAATATTCACAAATAATTTGCTATTAAAAGGCTTCCACGTAATTTATTGGTAACGGGAACGAATCAGTGCCTCTGCAGCAGCATCACCCAGGCTGAGCAACCACCGATCCACTCTACGCTTGTACTCGGCTAAACTTCCACCCTCTGCCTCCAATATATGCTCTGGTAGATTTTTATAAAGCACATGAGCTATGGGAACAAATATTTTTTAAATAATTTTTCTATGGAACAATTTGGTCTTTGTATCTGATATACAAACTGTATTCAATTTCTGGTAGTATACTTGTGGTGAAGCAATATAAAAATAAAATCTTTGTATTTTTGTATATGCAGTTAAAGAGAATTTATATATAATTGCCTTACACTTAAAACAGGAAACTTATTATATAACAGATTAGAAGGATATCTGCGGCTTCTCCTCAAATTGATCCTTATTATACTTCTTTGTGTGACCGCAAGTGGTTCCAGTACAGCAGACGACACTCCTCCCCACGCGAGAATACCATACTGCAGAACCGATTGCACGTAGGCAAAATAAACTGACCTAATGCGATCACCACTCAATAACCCGCTGAGCTGATTAAATGCAAATAACGAGTTTCTAACTTTTTTCTTGACGTACTGGATATGAGGTACCCAATTCAATTTAGTGTCAAAAATTACTCCCAAATAGTTGTATTGGTCCACACGACCAATGAAACCACAACCGTATGACTCGGAGTAAGGATCACCGCAGGAGTGCAGTCTGAGGCATCTCTGACCCGGATTAAAATATATTCCAGAAACAAATGGTAAATATTTTGTTTTTGTTAAGTTAATAGTCAGAGTATTGTGATCAAACCAATTTTTTAATTTTTGACAGATCTAAGGAAGCTTATTCAAATGCCTCCTCCCACGTACTGCTAGATGACACCACAGCCGTGTCATCAGGAAACAGAAACAACTTACTATTTATGTAAATGTTCGTTATATTATTTAAATAGACTAAGAACAACAATGGCCCAAGGGTACTTCCCTGCACCACACCGCAGTCGAAATTTGTTTGGTTACTCTTAACTCTATTAGTTGAAACAAATTGCTGACGATTATTAAAATAACTGACAAACCAATTGAGCGTAACGTTTTTTACTCCAGCATATTCTAATTATTTTGATAGCAGCTTCCGCCTATCTAAATAGTCAAAAGCTTTAGCAAGATCAAGAAAGGTTACTAGGACTCGCTTTTTAAAACTAATTTCAGACGATATGAATTTAGTTATGTCATAGAGAGCATCTAATGTACTTTTACCACTCCTAAAGCCATATTGATTATTTGAAAGGAATAAATTCATCTCTATATAATTCATCAATTGGACTTTGATAAATTTTTCTAGTAGCTTTGATACAACAGCAGGCAAAGAGATCGGCCTAAAATTATTCATTGCTGATTTAACACCTGACTTATAAATGGGAACGACTTTGGCAACTTTAAACGCATTGGGGAATTCTCCTGTTCTGATACTACAGTTAATGATATGATAAAGGGATAAACAGTGCTTGAATATTAATTTAATTAATATTGTAGGAATGTTATCCCATCCTGGTGAAGAGCTTCCTCTTAGACCAGCCACTATATACAAGATTTCCTGCCGAGTAACCGGGCGGAAATCAGACAGCACTCGCGGCGCGGTCCACGTCGTCCACCACCTTTGTAATGAATCAGTTATAGGCTGGCTATATGCAAGATAGTTTATGTATCAAACAATAAGAAATTTTTAAATATAGGTTGATGTGTGTGATTTAATTAAAGTATTTTTAGTAAAACATAAATTAATATTAGCTTGTCTTTGAAATAATAATTATAGATTTAATTGGCTTTAATGTTTTTAATATATATATATACCTAAATAATTACAATTTTCAACTTTTAAACTATCCTAAGAATTTCAGGATGTGGCAGAAATTAAAATATGGAAAAATTTCACTGTTTGAACAGCAGGCCGAGTTTTTGCTTCCAGATATTCAATCCGGCTGGGAGTTTCCGATGTTCTGATCTTTGCGAATCTGACAAAGGGTCTGCTCGCTTACCCCACTTTGCTCACAGAAGTGGATTTATATTTATATATTCCTTCAGGGAATCGATCACTGATCTGTTTGGCGTGATATACTTTCGCTGTGCAACTTGCAAGGTTCTTCTGTAAAGCGTGGTAATCAACTCTGTCACACACTTGATATTTTTAAATAACAGAGCTTTATGTATTTAAGGAGAAACTCCTGTTGCCCTTATCCATTTCCAGGATTGAACGAAAGATTTTTTTAATACATAGTTGCGTGTTTGTGTAATACAATAGTTATTCGGGTCATTGATTCGTAACAGTTACTTATATTTTCACATTTAATTATTATTGACTATGTCATTAGTTCATAGTTATACATTTAGCAGTTTTTCGCGTTTAACTTACTTAAATGCATATTAAGGATAAGGTTACATATTTTCCCTTTACATTATTTATTTATTATAGGTTTAAGATGTTAGGAAGTAGTATTTTATTTCATTTTTATTTACAATAATAATTTATTCTGTTGCTTAGTAGATATATAGATTTATAAAATTGTTGGATTTTAGTTAAAATATTTATTATTGTTAGATTATATTATTGAATTATTATAGTTTATAAAAAATTTTAATATTTACTATTATATGGTTTATTAACTGAAATTGGTCTGTTTACTGTTTTAGTATAGAATTTTTATTTTCATTTTGCATTTATTATTTTGTCATAAATTATTTTACTATATTAATTGTGTTCTTAGAATAACATATGTGATACGACCTACATTTTCTTCAAACATTAAAAATTGTGTATTTCGAAGAAATATTCACTCTCTAAGTTCGGCCAGCTATTGCACATATGCCAATATCAACAACGGCAAAAAACGTTAATTAAGGGAAACAACATTTTATTCCAAACAATAATTGAAACATCTAAGTTAGAAACACGGGATTTGGCAAAGTGAGCTCTACCGTTGGTTAAATTGGAAGCGGTTAACTAATCCTACTCTTCCAGCTAAACTTTCTGTTCATTTCAGTGGTTACTAAAATGCATTAGAATATTCTTATTTAGTTTATAGTTAAATAGTACGTTTATTAAAAATTTTATTATCTTTCCTAAACAATAATTGCCAGTTCATGACAATGATAATCCCTTGGTGTTACGTAACTACTAGCTTAGAATGATTAGAAAATGGAAACATAATTATTATTAGTAACTAAGTTATCTTAAATTTAAAAATTGATTTGGATATAAACAAGTCAAGAGTAAGTTTAATTGCAGTACTGGAAGTTGTCAACACACTGGCTACGCGGAAGCTTATGTGTACTCAAATATTTTTCAAAAAGAAGGTTACCTTAGGAAGAATAACCAAAAATTGTTTACCTATCCAGGTACCCGACCTAATTTAATAAGGATCACAGATAAACACACTGTCATTTTGACCTCAACAATAAAATCATTATATTTATACATATATACGTGTGTGCGTGCGCGCGCGCGCGCGTGTTTGTGTGTGTGTGTGTGTGTGTGTGTGTTTGAGCTGTTAATATCTACTAATACATTTATAAGAGCTCGATAGTACCATCGTAAAATATGTTGTCTGAGCGATAACTTACATTCAATTCTCTAGGGTCTTTATTTCTACAATATTCACTCTTAAAAATGCAAAAAACGTTTTAGAAAATCTTTACATTCAATGTACAGATTTATATTTGCATCAATTTTTAAATACTCAAATACAATGATTAGATTTTTTCCATTTATATATTTTGTACCTTTTAAAGAAAAAAGATTATTTTTCAACAAAAGCAAAAAACTTGAATATTAAAAAGTAGCAGGTATCAAGCTTTACGGTTCATTTACTACAACCTTATCTGCTACATTTATGCATGAGTGCATTGTGTATTTACGTATTCAGGCGTAAACAAAGCTTTTCAGGTGTTCAAAATTGTTTACAGATCAATCGTAATCTCCATTGACATTGAAAAGAATGAACATTGTTTGTGATTAGATACGATTACATGATGTATTATGTTTGTTTTACGTTATATGTTTGGTAGTCAAGCAGTAATCTTAAAGTTGCAATAGGACACCGGCCTGGATAATATAAAAAATGTTACTGTATTACAGAATTAATGTATTCACGGCCAAGTTATTAATCATGGCAGATAAATACAGTTAATACTGTATAGTAAGATGTAAATAGTAAGACGAACAATATATATTTTACACTTTAAATTGAAGAAAAAATTATTTTATTGCACAAAACTTTTGTTGTCTAACAATTAATTCATAGAAATATATAAAAGGGTAAAGATAGTTCAGAGCTTTTTTAAATCCTGTAGTGATTTATCCCTTTGAAGCAAGATTTTATTTGATATTCGAGTCAGTACAAAGATAAGCAAACACTCTTGTACCTCTGACAGTAGATATGACTTCCGCTTCACCGTAATGCCAAGAGCATTGCAATCTCAGAATTCAATCACTTGTCAAATAAAATTTATTATTTTTTCTACTTCTGAAAAATTTAACTTTACTAAATTTTTTCCGAGAAGACAAGAAATATGTTGATATGTTTAAATTATTTTCCTTAAACGTTCTCTATGAGAGTTCTTCTGAAACATTAGTGTGTAAATAAATATATTTTGAATTAGTATGTTAGTGATAAATTTGGTTCTTACAATATTTTATAATATACAGATTCAAGATTTGTTTTTTTATCATAAACAGCTAACAAAAGCCTTTTAACATATTTTCTCGTGACGAGGAGCTAAATATTGTCCCAATTACGAGATTGCCTAATTCATCAAGCACTAACATTATACTATATTAATAATGTTATTTCAATGGTGTGATCAATGCCTCAAATCCATTACTGATACCACAAATTAACTTATAAAACATTTTTAATAATAATTGTCGTAGGAATTCAGGATATTTTTTATCCGAGGTCCATAAATAACGGAGTAGTGAAATTTAACGTGACATATATGTATAATATAGATTTTTACCAAGTTTTAATTTGTTTGTATTTTTAGTTTCGACTTGATTGTACTGAATGTGTTTGTATTACACACATTACCACAAGATATAATTCAGTATTTTGGTATAAAATAATTGTAAATAATTATTATATGAAGGTATAGCTCATCATAATGACTGTAGTCAGCTAGTTAGCAGGATGCAATGCAACTATATATCTCAGGTTATAATTTTTATCATATAATATGCTATATTAATACACAATGAGTGAGTAAACTTGGTGCGGTCTTATCACTAACATGGTCCTAGACTATTTCACATCATGTTATATCTAAATCTTAAATTTATTAAACTAACCCTGTGGGGAAAACATAGTGATTATCCTGTGGAGAACATCCGAGGGCTTAAACTGTTACCGATAATCTTTAATTAAAAGACAAATTTGATACCAAAAATGAAATTGTTACAAAACATTAAGCAGTCATCATAAGTTATTTATAGTTACGGATTTTTCTATACCTCTAAATAATTGAAAAGATATTTTCTAACTTACATACAATATGGATAGAGTGAGCTAAATTCAAGTTTCGTTTATGTCACAATTTCCATTTTGTATTTTATTTTCTTATTTTTAAGAACGTAATTAGTATTTTTTTTAGTTCATAGGGAATCTGTTTAATTAAGAGAAAGTACACAGGAATTTAGAGCAATTATTATTCAATTGCTGTCAGTAAAATAGTTTTACCTTTCAAATATTTCATTAATAAAGTCTAATTTGTAGGAATTTTATGTATAATCCCTATTGATTTTACTTTTCATTATATTATTGATATACAACATATAAACGAAACATTTACTTGGAATGATATTTCACATGAAATTATGGTCTATTTTTCTCAACAAATTACATTATCATTTAACATTTAATGTGTACATATTTTTATACTTTACATAGGTAAATATGTATTTGCTTCCTTCTATACAAACTAGTAAGACAACTATTTTCTTTTAGCTTCTTTGTGGTAAATGAGCACATTATTATTGTTTAAGGATGTTGACGGCAGCAAAGTCAATTAAAAAACTACTGCCAGGCAATCAGTTGAAGCAACATGTGTGATGTGATGAATCTGGTAACTATGACAACCGGCGTTTTCATTATCTTGACCAGGATAAAGGAGCACATTATTATTGTTAAAGATCCTGAGGCTTGAAACTTACATTTACAAATTACTGCTAGACAATTATGTGCTGCAACTACTGTGATCCATCTGATAACCATGACAACCGGCGTCACATCATCTTAATACGGATAAAGAGCACATTGTAATTGTAAAGGAGGTTGATGCTTGTTACGTACATAAAAACCTCTGCCAGGCAATCAGGTACAGTAAGAAATGTAATCAAACTGGTAACCATTACAACCTGCGACTACTTTATCTTAGACAAAGTGTTAGTGTTAACACTATTAATTGTTATTTTATTTATCAACAACAAGAATATGATTTTTGTATTTCTCTTTATATGGTGTTAAATTAGCTTCTTTTACGAGACGGCGCATGTGTTCATATATATTTTAGTCCTGTGAAAGCGATGTTAAACTTCCAGCACATTTACACCTTTATTTTCGGACTTCAATTTTTGTTAATATCTCAATTAGGTAAGATTAATATGTATTCAAAAGTTGCTTTTAGCCTTTATTGTATTTTTGTTTTACGTACAGAGAAAATAGTCCAATCATTTTGTCCGACTTTGTTTAAATACTCACACAGTATACACGTTAAAGGAAAAAGTAAAAAGCAATTAGGTGCTTACTATTTATATTTTTTATTAAGAGATTTTTGTGTTTATAAACGAAAATAAGGGCTTAAAAGTGTATAAGTTTTTGTAGTTGTTTTTTATGCCATAAACCTAAAGTGAGTTTCCTACAAACGGCTCTAGATTGTAATAGGAACAAGGATTCGGGCAGTGGCTATAACGATGTTAGTAACCTGTTTGACTAATGTTATAATAACAAGTGTATGGTGTGTAACATTTAGCTTACATAAAACCATTTACACATGCATAAAATTTAGATTTTACGACCTCAAATAATTTAAATAATATAAGTAACCGAAATTATTTATCGCTTTATTTCCTTTACTGGGAAATAACCGATATGCTTTCATTTTTTTAATGCATGATACTTGTTTAGGACAAAACATGCAACCACAGGTTTAATATATTATCCAACATTTACAACAAAATTTTGATGCCATCATCTTTAATCGTAGTACTAATCTATCTGGAGTTACGTTTTTATGGATATGTGACTCCTAAAGTCAAACCTCAATGTCAATTAAAAGTGGCATTTTCTAAAAAAAATCAGATTTTGCCTTCTTAAACTAGTGGAGAGTAATTGATTAACGCTCAGCCAATAAAATAAAACTGTGATTGGGATTCCAAGACAAGTAACCATCAGGATTTTTCTTTTATTCATTAAAGAGTATGAATATTTTAGGTACAGCAAATAAATGTGGTGCTAAACTATACACGGTACAAGAAAACGCATTGAGATACATTACAGGAGGAGTGGCTGTATATCACTACTGTAACTGTAACACCGGCATATGACAGTTTTGGGTCAACAATGTAAATTGCACAATTCATGTTTGTTGAAGTTGTAACTAATTTGTATTATATTTTGTAAACATATTGCTATGATTTTACAGAGCTAATGGATCTAGTTTCAAGGCTAGTGACTTTAATATCTGTATCCACCGGAATCGATGTAACCACTACAGTATATCACTACTGTAACTGTAACACCGGCACATGACAGTTTTGGGTCAACAATGTAAATTGCACAATTCATGTTTGTTGAAGTTCTAACTAATGTGTATTATATTTTGTAAACATATTGCTATGATTTATAGAGCTAATGGATCTAGTTTCAAGGCTAGTGACTTTAATATCTGTATCCACCGGAATCGATGTAACCATGAGTGTAACCATTTAACTGGATTAACTGGATGACCTTAAGCGAACGGATTGGAAGAATTGCACTTCTGTCTGTCTGTTAGCACGATATCTTCAAAACAACTGATTTATACACTTGATTCTTTTCCAAATAAGACAATCTGAGTTCATCTTTTTGCATGCGTAAGTGGAATAAAAAAGGTCACTACTAATTAATGTCACTTTTCCTACATGTATCCTTAAAGCAATTTCACATGCACTAAGAACATTTTTAATTTCAACAAAATTTGCACTAAAAGCAGACCGACTGAAATGTCTCATTCTAAATCAAAGATTTTGCTATGCAAAAATGGTCTTCATAAGCTAAAAGAGAAGAACACGAAACGATCCCATCTCACAAACCACCTAGACGGCAAAAAGTTTAGTGGAAATAGGATTGAATAAACGAAAAGATTTGTTCGTTCGGTTCAGTTTATTTCTTCCCTCATTTTTCTTTAACTGAAAATTTCCCACAATAAATTTGTTTGAATATAAATATATAGTAAATAAATATAGCAAACAATGTATTACTGCAACAGTATGCGTTATCAAATTTCTCCAAATGCATTTCACATTTAGTATGATGTTCTTTTTATTTAAAAAAGTTCCCATCGACTGTAAGAAACTAAATAAGCAGACAAAATATTAAAAGAGAAATTTAAATAACCGTAATGAGTTTTGGACGTAATATAGTACACTTTATCTCTATACACATGCTATAGATAAAGTTATGTAATATACTCGTATTGTTCTATAGATAATAGTATATTTAGGTTGTTATGCAATTTAAATCCTTAAAAATTTCTTACTGTTAGGCTTGTTTTATGGAATTCATAAAGTCATAAGGAGATAAAGTCATAAGCAAACCATAATCAACCATTTACTATGGTATTCAATGAACTAGGCTACTTACTTGATTCCATTACCTCAAGAAAAGCAATGAATCACAGCTTTCAAATTATTACAACAAGGCAATATTGCTAAAGGACTTGGCCACTACACTAATATTTTTTATAAGTATAACTATTCAATTCCCTTAGGAATTGATTTTAATTATTAAAGAAGCTTTATTCAAATTAATAGTATAGAAAATTATTAGTTCGGGCATCTTTGACAAGTCTAAAAATTGAACTTACGCGGCTATTTGGTGGTCCGTTGATTTTTTTTTATCTAACAATCTAAACCTCTGGTAATTCGTACTTAAGCATATTTAATTAAAAAAAAACCCTATTTTACTTTTCATATTCTTTCATGAAGATTATACAAGACAGGTGCAAAAATAGATTGAATGGCATTTTCAAAGTTATTCCCTCCACGACTGTAAAATAAACTTAGTATGCTATAACACCGCATTGCTTAACACTGAATTCCTTTTGTTATTAACTTTAGAAATATGAGCTATGACGGAAAACTAATGCATGTAATTCACAAGTTTGTGTTATTTGATGTATGATTCTAACTATAGAATAGTTTTATCTACTCCTCTGTATCTTACTACCTCTCTGTTTTTTTCATAATGTAAAATCCATTTATAATCAACAGGCACAATAATTACGTTGAATAATTGAACTAAATTTTTATACAATTAACAATACAGAAAGTAATTAAAACTACAGACTTTAATATCATTACCACTAAAACTATAACTAATAATCTCCTATAGTAAAAAATATCCCTAAAATAATATTACAATATAACAGGTATACGTGTTATTACCATCGTAACGTTACTTACCAAGTTTTTATTAATGACAAATACCGCCTACCTTGAGTCTTGTTAAAGAACTTCACTTTGCAGATATGAATATTGTTATGTTTAATTTAGTAAAGAAAATGAAATTAATGATATATTTAATTTAGGTACATTATAACATTTTAAATAATTGTGGTTATAAAAATGGTCTCCAAATAATAGTGACGAGAATATCTGCAAAAAATCCTTAAAGAATATAAAAATTCAGTAATTTAATCACGCATTTTTGAAAACCGCATTACTTTTCATATTCAGTTTTAATTTCAGTCATAAACCATAAACTAATTTAAAATTATGGAGCCACTCTCTAGCGTTTTTAAAGCTACATTGATTTATTTTTTAAATTAAAACTTAAATTAAATAACAATTTTGGGATCGGAATATTGGGATTTATTTTTAGATTAGATTGTGAAAAGTCAGGGTAAAAACGAACATGTATCCTTTGGCAAGTTCGTACTGGTAGCTTTAAATAGTTAAGTTGTGTTGCAGGTTGACTGCCTTAAATTGATTAGAACTTGTCTTGTTGCGACTATTGTTCTCCTTGTTTGATACAGCTGGACCAATGAGAGGACACCGCGGATGTCCTGCAAAGCTGATGGGAAAGGGAAGTATATAAGCGCCCGCTCTTAATTTTCGCGCTTCTTTTGGTCATTTTCGTGAGTTAAGTTGATTACAGTGCACCGTGTTTCTTAATTTGTTTCCGCGAGGGAGTTTGAGGTAAGTACCAAATTTATTGTACGTTTTATTGAAATAGTCTTCCAGATCTGATATTAAATTAATTTTGTTGTCTTTTTAATAGAAAAAACTAAATTCATAGAAACTACAGAGCAATCTGCATAATTAATTCTCAATGAACAATAGAGCATAATAGAATCATACAAGTTACAGTTGGTTCAATCTTGCAAGAAAGGTGAATTAAATCGAACTTTGTTAATAACTTTAATTGAAAGTTGGAAATTTAGTAATTTATTAATATTTAACTGGAACTGTTTTATTGTGAATTATTAATTGGAAATTAATTGAACATTAATAATGGTTTGAGAGAGTTGCAATCTGAATTGCAGAGACTTGAAAGTTAAGGTTCAACTATTGTAAGGAGAAGTTTAAATTTTTATTTTTTGAATTGTGAGTGTACTGTACTTAGAAGAGAACATTTTAAATTTAGTTATTTCCAATTGGTATTTGATTTTTATTTTAAAACTTTATTATTTTATTTTAGAAGAGAACTCTGATTTTAGTTTGATATATTAATTTGATTATTATATTTATTTCTTGCCAAAGGACCTTTTAAATTTACTAAACGGTTTGTCACTTCTTTGTGGAAAATAGAGTAATGAAAATTCTGAAACGTTGAACTTATTAATTTGCCATTTTAAAATAAATCCATTGTTTTTTATTTAGAACTGTGATTTTTATTTTAGACAAACTAGATAATATTTAATAGTTAACCAATTTAGTAATAAATTGTACTGAATATTCACTAGGAGGTTACTAATTAAAAAATAATTTATATAGTCTTGGATGTCTCATTGATAATTTAAATATTAATACTCTGTAATATTAATATCAACAATCCAAGTCGTTATACACTCACAACTTAATCGTTAGCCATAGTACATGTAATTGTATACGAGTACCTACAATCAAGATATACAGAGCAAGATCAGAGTGTACATACACGTTTATGAACTTCCATCAGTAGATGTATCCTCCAGGTATCTTACGCTAAAAGCATTGTACTCGCCACCCACTCCGTTATTATTACAAAACATTCCATCTCGATATCAAGGAAATAAAAGCTTTCTTAATGATAGTACCATAGTTAAAATACATATATTTGACGGTTAGTGGAACAAGTTTTGATAAAATTCATTTAATCAATTTATCTCACTATATAAATTATTCAAAGTATTTTCTTATTTGTGTATGCAAATTTCATTTATATAAATATAAAATGTTATTCACGTGTTTCATACTAAACGAAAAATCCAAAATTTTTATACGTCCAGAATTTGTTTGAATTAAATATATAGCCGAGAATAGGGCTGGGCCAATAAACTTACAATTATGGTGACAGGGGAATAAATTCTCCTTCGTCTATGGGCGCTAGCTTTGTACTACATTGATAGGAGTTCTAGGACTCTATTTATGTTGTATACATTGCTTTGTCATACTCTATGTGAAATCTAGAGTAATTTACTATTTTACAAAATGTCCTGACGACAAAGTCAAAAAAACTGATAAGATTTTAACACAACAATGTTATAGTATAGATGAATTAGAATTAGGTACTAAGTTATAAGTAATGGAAACAAGAATTTACCGTTTTCTATGAGCTGATGAGGGTACTAAAAGGCGAGAGTGAGCGATAATCTAATTAAGGAAGCGACTTTCAACGTAGATTTTACTCTCTCGTATTTTAATTATTTACTCTGGTAGCCTATATGTCTTTTGCTCCAAAGGCCTCCAAAATTTTAAGTTCACTATAATGGCATTTATTTTGTTTAGTATATCAGCTGATTACCAATCCCACATCCAAATGCTAAGTTTAGCTCCAGTTCACCTAACTTACAATATAAAGTCTTCTACACATAACGCAGCTATGGTCAAAAACAGTGCTTTGGGATCGCGTCAGTCAACATCGTAGTGCACTAATCTGTGCACCTGATGATATATTGAGGATACTTATTCACCCAGATTTTACTAATGTTTATGTTATGGGTATGTCTGATATCGAAACGACGCGGTGAGTTTGTTTTAAGCTTCTTAGTTCTTCGTCGCGACAATATTTGAATCCCATTAGACGAATATGACTCCATGTTTCAGGAGTCAAGTGTGTAACAGCATCAGATTTCAGATGTTGCATGTAAGAAGAAGGTAAACTGGAGTTAAACTCCACATTTGCATTGAATCAGCTCTTATCATCATATCAGCTTTATGTGCAGAAAACCCCACTTGTTGCATAAAGCAATAGTTTATAGCAATTACTATTAATTTAATATTTTATTATTTTAATGATTGTTTACACTTATCATATTTAAATATCATTACTAATGGTCTTAATCTTATTCAATTGTAAATTCTTTTACTAGAACATATAAAGTACCAATATATATGTCATTTCAATTATTATAGATTGATGTAGTGTATGTAAAATAGTTTTATATAAAAAAGAAATAAATTGGGCAAAAATTAAAGCGTTTGTTGCTCTTAAAATAAAAGCTTGAAATAAAAAACAGCAACTAAAACAAGTTTTAAAACTTCACAGTAATTAAATATTTAATCAGTTAAATGATGAAAATTTAACCAATTAAAAAAAAGGTTTCATCTTAAATCACAATGTTTATACTCGATAAACTGCATGTGGATATTTTTGACACTAATTTTAATCAGAATTAAAAAATATTTCCAATAGAATAACTAAACCAATTTGGCAATAGCGAAAGTTATTGAAAATTATTGCCTAAATAGTTGTTTTTAATAAAATTTAAATTCAGGTACAATGCATTGTTTAATATAATGATTGATCACAAAAAGGCAAACCAATTGTTTAAGACTGAACTTATTAGTAAAATGAATTTTGGCAAGAATATATATTTATAGTTCTTAAATAGTAGCACGTTTTACGACACAAAATATCAGATTTATTGTAAGTGACCTGCTTCAGAGTGACTGTAAAGTTGACCCGGTTGTCATGGTGACTAGATTGATTACACCTGTTGCTACACTTCATTGCCTGGCTGTGTGGTAACATAGGACCACTCACAGTGAATTAAGCAGTGGAAATGTAACCATCCACTGTCAAATAACAGCAGAAACACACACAGATAATTACATAAGTATAAGAATATATTATCATGCGATTACTGTAAGCAAATTTTCGTTTATATATCATTTTTAAATTTATATATCATAAATAATTTTCAAGGCTTGTAAACATGAAGAAAATATTTTTTGTAGTTCACTACAGATAAATATTATAACTGTGGAGTTTTAATTGAAATGGATAATCTTCATGTAACTCTTATCAATGTAACATGCCGGTTACTTATAAATCTGAATGATAAATTTCAAACATGTAATGGAAATTTAAGAACACTTTAAGAAACATGAAATTACTAATTTTTCGAATGATATCAGATCATAAAAGTTGTGTTCTTCCAAGCAACACACTTTGCAGCTGTTTCAAGTAGGTTTAATCGGAAGTTTTAACCGACTTTAAAATTGTTTGGTTCTTCATCGGTTTTAATTGAAAATATTTCGTTAGGTTTACAATAGTAAGTGTTCAGTGTACTGTAATATGGAGAACGTACAATTACAAATAAAAAGTCATAGAAATATATGTAAATCGTTTTTGATAAACAATATCTTACGTTTTTTTCTTGGTTTTTCCTCCTCCACACAATTATAATAAACCAGACAATCCTCAACTAGTAAATTTAAATGGAATTTCATAACTCTAAATAAAACAGTTTGTAATTGAACATCAAGGAAAGTAGACATTTTGAATTGAAATCCTATAAATACATGTTAATAATGCTTAAAATTTTATATTATTCTTGTAATTATTCCAGGATATTTTAAGAAATAACTCTTTTAATAATAGAAAAAAATCCTCATAATTGAGTCATTGATTATTTTAAACTATTTCATTTAATACACTTCAAGGGTCTAAATTAATTCGTTCTTGTGATATCCTGAGGACATACAGGCAGACATAAGAGGAACTTAGCCTTCTGAGTGATAGATAATGGCTACTTAACTAAATTTTAGCTAAAAACACCCGTGAAAACATAACCAATCGTATTTTTATACATTAACATCAAGTAAATAGCCTATTATAACACAAAAAGTTTATCGATTCTTTTGCATCTGGACCCGCTGAATATGCCAGAGTGGTGAGTATCGAGTTATAACCTCTTAAATATTTACAGTGAGGAAGGGGGGGTAGAAAGTAGAATATAATTATATCAGCAGTAAATATAACCAGAAACCACTGCCAGACAATCTATCTCCAACTAAATATCTTGTAAAATTATAACAAAAGTCTAAATTTTAAAACGTAAAGAACTTACAATTGAGTTTAAAATTATTTAAGTATAATTATAAGGCTCGATAGACAGGAGAATATTTTCTCAAATAACTTTAGAAACTGTTTATTATTAGTCCATTAAGTTTAAATTAAAATGGACTTAAAATAACAACCCATTTCCTGATAGATATTTAGATTTGATTCAAAATAGCTTACATAAACTACTTTTGTTGTAAAAGTTTTATCAAGAGAAGGTTTTTCCTCTTTCAAATCAAATAAATTAAATTATAGTTAACTGTTTGTTAAATTAAAACAAAACTATAAATTTATATATTTTATAAAACAAAAAATATAATTTATAATTTAATTCAAACACTATGTAATTTCTCTATTACAAATGCGGCTAAAATTGCTCTGAAAAATTCACCGTACCACATATATTGGTACATATTACAGATGTTGGAGACCCAAAATTCTAACTATAATTAATTATGCTTATACCCAAAGATATTATATTTTTATGCATACAAATTATGACTGTTATACTAAACGTATACTAATAGGTTGCTAAAAGTAACATTTAAACTAATACTAAATTTTATGACTACTCTGAAATATACTTTCAAAGAACGACTTGTATTCTCTTGAAAACTTTTAAGTGAATTCAAATCCCCTTATTTCCCTTTATATCAAAATCATGCAATATCCGCATAATTCCGCGCATACAAGTGTTATATTATTGTATCATCTTGCTTCCACAGACCCTTTCTTGAGACATTACATAATTTAGTTTACCTACATTTGACATCACTAATTAAGTTGTAAAATATGTTCGCATATAATTTATCTCATCAGTATTTAGTAAATAAATTTTAAATAACCAACGTAATAAATGCTATAATATGTTTATATAGTTGCGGATCTATTTAATAAACCATGACGCTGTGTTTATTCCTTTACAGGTTTTCTCTTTGAGTAAAAATTTTGATGTCAACAGTGAAACTCTAAAATTCGTGAATAACTGATACTTGTAACAATAGATTAACAATTTACTTACTTTGTTTATTATTAGTTATGACACAAGAAAACTTACTAAATTCACGTTACCGTTATCATAATTTTATAACAATGCTTACTAATTGTGGAAGTCTAGTGGTTCACGCAATCAATTACAATACGATATTACATGTCCTTACTAACCTAACTTCTAACAGAATTGACTGTAACTAGATACTGTATTCAAAGATTAATGTCTGTAGGACCTTTTAGATCTCATATAGATACGCTCGTATACACGGACAGAAAATGATACAATTTTAAAAATGGTCTTACGAGTTAATAATTCTGTGAGACACTGATAGAATATACATTTTGGATCTTAAGGAGAATCACTGTTTTAAATGGCATATATGTTCTTTACGAATTAAGTCTCCTTGTAAAATTGACAACAAATTCGGATATCCTGCATATAAAAGATATGGAGTACACGTTTCCGTATGAATTCAAACGACTGAGTTAAAACATAAAGGATTAAATATTACCCTCCATGTAAATCAACAAAATAGGTTTACATTGTCCTCAGTGATTACATGACGGCAATACTGCAATACTGAAATATTTCAAACAGTGCGTTGTTTAGAGATAAAATTATTATAGCGTACTCTACAATCTAACTTGTTTCTGAGCAGATCTTTGTAAGATTGATTGGCTGAATTTCGCAAGGTAGTGGATTTTTAGTAAATTCCGTCATGGTTTATTTCACACTCAATGGAGAGTTATTTCATACAAGTAATTCACAATATAGGCGCAATTTAATTAGGTATAGTCTATGAGCCTAGGAAAAATGTGTACTATATATTAACATGACCTTTTCTTGAAAAGAATCAATAATTTTTTTAGAAAAGTAGTCAGTGGAAAGCACAAAAAATGCCTTAAAAAAGTATCACTGTAAAGAGCCCTTTCAGCTAAGTCGTGTGAAATAGGCAGATATTGTGACGAGTGAAGCAATAATGTATTAATCATTGAATTTTTATGTGGTTTAATCAATATTAGTAAATAAAAAACCGCTTATGAACAATTTAAAAATATTCAAAGTTACGTATTTTATTCCACGTAGGTGCAAGGATATTTAAAATCCTTATTTCATTAATGTGTTGCGTTGTATCAGAGAACAACACAACTTTCATATCGACCGAAATTTTTAATTTTTTTGCGATATTTTAAGAAAAAGATTATCAATTTAAAACTTCCTTTAAGCTTATTTTTTAAATTTATTTTCAAATTTTTACACATACTAGAATCTTATAATACATAGAGGATGTATTCCACAAACTGATAGAACTTTCACCTTTATTTGAACGACAAAGGCTCCTACTATCTGTGGTAGGATGTCCATTCTTGATCCTGACCACTCCTTATACTAATGACACCCATCTGGTCCTGGAGGGTCTCGCAACTTCAGATAGACATTGCTTTGCTTTTCGAATTGAACTCTTTGTCATACAACCAGCTCGAAATTCTCCATTCCCTCTTCACAATATGGGCGCATTGGAATCTTCTATAGCCTATGAGCCTAGAACAAATATGTACAATGTAATAACATTACTTGTTTTTTTTTTTGGGGGGGGGAGGGGGAATAATACATTTTTTGTATGAAATGAGCCAGTCAAAAGTTACGCTATTTTTTGTAAATCTCAAAGTAGGAAATAGGTATCAGATGTTTAAAAATATTATATTATAATTTTTCATCTGATAATAAGCTTACTAGATTTATGCTCTCAAAATCGGCCGTCGGAAATGTAGATCTTAGTTACATATCTGCCTAAGAAATATTTAAGAGTATGTAGTTTCCCAATTTTAAGGCATTTTATAGTTTAAATGACGATGATTTAACATTTTTTATAAGCCTGACGGTTGTATTACAGTTTATCAAACTAAGAAAAGTATTTTCTGAGAGCAGATTACCTTTTCATGGTTTTAGCTCTTCATGGCTTTTGCGCCATGGTTTTTTGTTATACTAAAACTTCAATCACAAATACTAGTGTTTCTAACAGTTGAGCTATTTCTTAGGAAAAATTCCTGTAACAAATTAAATAAAACCCAGATTGGGTGTTTATATGGTGAATAGTCTCTCAGCCCCTGTGATACTGTGGTGGAAGCCGCCGGCGCTCGCTTTCTTGCTGGCGGAGACGCTTCAGGTCGATAAAAAGACAATCAGATGTCTTCTGCCAATGATTATTAAACTTTTATTAAATAATCATAGATTTATAAAGTCGGTTACACGATATGTATGTCATTAAAGAATGAATCACGCATATAACACCTTATAAAACAAAAAGAAGATTGTTACAACATTTTAGTTTTATACGCTTATATTATTAAATTTACAAAACATGGAAATATATAATAATTTTTAAGATATATGACATCAATATATATATATATATATATATATATAAAAATTCATGTAGGATTACATCAATAATTTTCACCTATTACAATGGGAGTTTATAGGTTTCACAGATATCCCCTCTGAATTGAAATTGTAACAGGGAACAATCTGCTTTTCCCCGATAACATCACCGGACTAGAACACGTATTGTTATACAAGACAATTATACACAAATCCCTTGATTGTGTGCAGCAACAATCATCCACTATGAATATCATAGATTACAGTGTGTAACAGATCTAGAAACGTGATTAATAACAACTTACTGATGAATAATATTTTCTGGTTGTAATAGGTTAATAATTGTACTAATTGTCGCCAGTCAATTATTAGTAGTAAGCAATGGTTGAAGGATGTTAAATTTATTAAAATTCTAATTTGACACTTAAAAGCAAATTGTGAATTTTACATTTATTGCAATTATTTATTGATTTAAAGAACAATATTGAAGCATATGTGGTAATTGTATTTATTACATTTTAATAATTATTGTAATGGAAAGTGGCGGAACTTATCACTCGGGGGGCCGGAAATATTTAATTTCTGTCTGTTCTGTCTGTCTGTCTGATCGTATTGTATCCGGATAAAGATCTGTCCTAAGTTTACTGACTTTAAAGTTTACATGAAGTTCAAATCTATATGAGGAAACTTGAGTTTTCATAATGGTGCATATCAAATTATGGGATTTGGCTAGAAGACAGCAAATCATTTTACATAGGTCTCGTAGGTAACTATGACATCGAGAAAATCTCAGAATGAGTAAATTTGAATAGAAAAATATTATAATAATATATACGTGGCATAGTGGCACGTAAAACTATAGACTTTATATTCGTATTGCACCTCAGGGCAGTTGCGCAACTACATTTGAACTTTTAAATACACACATACAATATAGAAATGGATATTTTTACTTTTTGGTAGTTTGAAGAAAATTTTTCTCCAGTAGCAAAGCAACGCCGTCCCAAGTGTATTCAAACTTTTTGTTTGAGTAAGATTTCGATATCTACATTACTGAGACCACACTAATCCTTTACGATATAATTTTTTAACCTAATTAAATAAAGTTTTTAGAAAAAAAGAGAGAAATTGACACTAAGTAAACAAAAAGTTAAATATATTTTCTCACGATAACTAATACATACTTTCACATAATAATAAAGGTAAAAGTTAAAACTCATATAATATGTGAGATGTGTGATAATACTTATTATTGCCATTTTAAATTTATATTTCAAGTCATCTAAACCTCAAATTTTTGTTTTATATTGACATTTACACTATTAAAAAGTTAGTTAAGGATAAATATTTGAGATACGCTAGTTAAAAATAAAGAATTACAACCTTAACTGAGAGATATACTAATTATTACTTTTCATATACGATGATACTAAAGGATATACTAAATAATTACAACAATATAAGACAGCTGTAGATATATTGGATTTATGTTTTGATCAAAATAGTAAATCTAACAATAATACTAAAATACGTAAAGAAATATTAACTCAAGTAAATAGGCTAAATTTAAAGACTAATCAGGTTTTCACAATAAAATGCCCCCCAGCCTCACGTGAAGAGCCATATCGTAATTTACTAACTCTGCACGTTTCCAATATCAGCAATGACACGCTATCAACCATCCATGGGTATAACAGATATTTTATTTCAGAATTCGGGCTCTAAAAATTATATTTGTTGTTATAATTTTGTGTATTCCATATATTTATATATTAGAGGAAACAATTTTTGAAATTTTAATGATTACTATGTACGTTATATAATCACATAATTTCCTTGCAATCACATTAGAAACAGGAATGCATTTTCGTAAAGTGTGATATTTTAAACTCTAATCGTAACGTGGTAAATTGTATTTATTGAATTTTTTACTTCAATTGTGTCAGTTGTTAATTCAAACATGGGATATAAATCCTTTTATTTTTATGATATTAGTTTTTAAAATTCTCAGATGACTGTGTCTAGTGCAATATCAAAAGCATGTCTAACTGTAGTAACGTTGTACAGTGTATATCTAGCCCATAATATTGACTTTAATCAATTGGAGATAATTAGGATTGTTTGAGATTAATAGTATTATCTATTAAATAAACCTTATTCATCGCTTTTCCTGTGTCTTTGTGAGGTATTTTAAAAAAATCCCCAGATGGCTGTGTAGTAGGGCAATATCAAACAATTTTATAAAGGAAGTAACATCTAATATGCAAAGTGTTTTAGTCACACTGTGTAATATTCAAACATTTAACAGAGGCATTATCAATTGAATGCATATAAAAGCTATTCTTAAAGTTTTCCTGTGTATATGATTTACATGAAAATAAAATTCAAAATATACCTGTGTGACCCTATAGTATTAAACTAGTAACTGATGCAGTAACATCAAACACTCGTGATATTCTAGTAAAGTTATTTCACGTGAGTTTTCTTTGATTTTGATATATAAAAGGTTCGGTTTATAAATCCCTTCAATTTAAATTGGTTTAAATTATAATAGAGATTCTTAAATTAGAAAATTAATGTTGGAAAATTAAATGAATAAAATGTGTTAGAACATACTCATTCTCTCAAACAATTTTTTAAATTTAATGTAAAAAAGAGGTTATGGAGGGCTGCCCGTACTTATAGAATGACACCCCATTCTACTGTCAATCTCAGTATGTCGATGATAGGTTGAAATGTACAGTGCTAATAAAATAGTAATAATGTTTAGTATCTCGTATCACATTTCTAAAAGTAACAACGCTCAGCAACTTCGTGTTACTTGATCTTTCACAACAATTAACTAACTAAAGTGATAGTTAGATATCAGTTGACTGTAAAATTTTAACAAACATAAAATGGTACTAGTTCGATACGCAAGTTATAGGAGGGATTTTATAAGCCTAGATAACATTAATTAAATTCTAGTTGCCACACAAATATTTATGTGGACGATACTAAATTTTTAAAATTACAATTTTTATGGTTATCATTGAAGTCGTAAAATCAGACCACATAATATTTAACTGTAATGCCAAAATAATACTTGAATTTTAGATTTATTATTTATTCAGCGCAGAGTTGGGTATTTAACGGAACCAAGCCAAGATTTTTGGGGCCCATTCAATCAGGAATTCATTATTGCCTCCATGGACTGCGGCTGTCACTCGCTTTTGTTTAAGGTTGTATAGGCCTTGTAACACCGTTGTTACAGTCTGGGACAATTAGTACACAGAGTATTACACAAAAAAGCCTAATCATCTTGTACTAATGTTATGATTAATTCCTTTTGTTGGAGCTAAATTCATAATAATTTGAATTTTTTAAAGTTTACTAAATTTTTTAAACGCAAGCAAAACCATATCTTAGCTTTGTAAGCTGTGTAACGGGTTCGCAAGACATAAAAACTTATGACTACATTATGCATCATTATTTAAAGGAAAATTAATGCGAAATTGATAAATTGTCTGTTTATGTTTTATAATTAATGTATACATTTAAACTGTATGAAGTTATAAAATTCACATTTCAAACTAGTATCCATATACAGTTTTAGACTCTAATAACTCATAAACCGAAAATTGTATGAAACATTTTTCTCGGTGTTAGTATGAGGGTCTTTTCAATGGACAATTAAATACCATATTGTTCACTACAACAAATAATAAAGGACTTGCTGAGCGCTATTTATTACTTCAATATACTTCACGGGTTATTGATGCTGTTTAACTTGTCGGTAATAATTGGCTGGTTATAACATTTTACAGCTCCAGTTACTGGTTCAGTTTGTAATTTAAAACACCTGCTATAAAAGTAATTTTATTTATTAAATGTTGTCCTGTAAACTTTTGCAAATATGGGTTTTATACCCAAACAATACTTATAAAACATACAATTAGTAGTTTTACACATATGTATTATTATATTTTATCTTTCAACTATGAGCTGATATTAATTAAGTAGATTTTATGAATAATTAACTGATATATTTAGTAAGTTTAACGTTGTTTTGGGTTTTTTATGGATTTTGTTTCTAAGTGGTATTCTATTACAATACATAAAGAATAAATAAAATTAAAATTAAACTATGATAAAAGATCATGTAATGCACCCTAAGATTTTCATTGCAAGTGATCTAAATGACGAGAATGTGATTCAAATTATCAGCTGCTACATTTAGTACTCTGCTGATTTTTATTTAATATTTTAAATATTGTTAATTTACGATTAGTGAGCGTTAGGTAAAAAAAGGGTGCAATAAATCTTTATTAATAAAATAAAGCGTGATTTTATCTCATGTTCAATGAAGTTTGGTATTCAGGAAACAGAAATTTAATTCTAAAAGCATTTTTCTCTCCCCACTACTCAATTATAACGTAAAAGAGATGCTTTCCTTTGATGTCACAAAACGTTTTAGTTGCTATGTTTAGAGCAAAGAATTAAAAATTGTATCGACGTACGTTGTCTTATTATTATAATATTTCAGTATTTATTTTTACTGACCAATTTTTTATATTGAGTTGTTATGGTTTGATGATTTTTAGTTTTTTTTTACTAGTAGATTGATTAAAGTAGTAAATCCATTCACATTTTCCTTAGTTATGTTTCAGTATTAAAAATTTAATGTCCAAGTAAAATTCAAAATAAGACTTTCTCCATTATCGGAATTAAAACTTTATGTGAAGCTGAAAACCAGAAATATTTGTGTACTGATCTACTAAATTTTCAACAAGTACTGTATATATGTGAATATATTGTATTCAAATAATGGAGATATACAAAATTCAACCCTTACTAGACGTATGTCTTTCTGTATGTAGGCTTTAAAAAGTTGAGTATTTTGAAAAGTTATACCTAGATACCATTATAAAATTGTGAATATATTTTTTCAGTTAAGGAAGTAAAAGTTTTCAAAATATCTAGAATTAATACAAGAATTGCTAATTAATTTCAAGAGAATTGTGGGTTTATCATTGTTAACTATTACGTCGGTATTCACATGTAGCCATTATAGATATAATACAGATTTTATGGTTATTACAGTTTAATTTTTATTCAATTTTTTATTGGGTGAGACCATGTCATGTAATTTTTTTCGGTTATTAAAAAAATGTGTTGAGTATTTGTTCACAATTTCCGACAGTTCTAATACTATCTTAAACATGTATACTATAATGACTAGAAATCATTACGGTGGTAATTAGACTTTAGTCCAATAAGGAACAAGCCCACTGCTGGGCATGCAATCATGTTGCAGCTGTTTGCTTCAGGACATTGCTACGAGCAATTAATTTATTATGAGCATTTATAAATTATAAACACCTTCTTTATTTATTGTAATACAATTTATGAATAATTGTGAAAGTATCATGGTGAAAATGAACACTGTGCAGGAATATTAAAATCGTAACCCTTCCCCAATATATACTTATTTAGTAATACTGATAGGTGGCATATCCATCTTAAAGTTCCATCACAACCCGTGGGACTTAAAAAATATTAGAATGCGAAAATGTTGTCATAGGGAAAAGTCGTACTGCACGGGCGACAAGATTAAGGTTACTGACTGTTATTTTACAGATATTTCTGTCCACGTTCCACTCTTCTTGTGTTCCTAGACCAGAAAGGTAATAAGTAACTAAAGTCATGTGATTGGAAGACATTAAGTAGACGAAAGAATCTATTTTAATTATTAATATTGTTAAGAATACCCCTCCCCACATTCTAAACTTTCTCAGGATACAAGACCAGATTTAATAATTTATTGTACCATTCAGGGTTGTTTTTAGAAACCCTTATTTGGTAAATCATCATTTTTGCAGCTTTTACCACACTAATAACAGATCCGTTTCTCAATATGGGACATCATTTAGACCTTTTGACAGAAAACGTCTATTGCATGAGGTTTAGGGGGCAAGGCAATACTTTAGGGGCAAGCCTCAGTGATAGATTTTCAAACTTCAGCATCTTTTTGAGTAAGTTAATAATAACATACACGCTGTCGCATCGTTACATAAATCTAATCAAACGCTAATGAAGTGAAGGCAATTGTAGACAACTGTAGCGTAGTAAAAGTAGTCACGACAATACTTTTTTTATGAAGCTAAGCAACTTATCATTACATAGTACATTTAAAACATTGATCTGGTAGTAGTTCCAACTGTTATAACTAGCTTTATAAGCTTTATTGCGCAGTTATTGTTCTTTATTTGAAGACGTAGATTAAGTATAAAAATATTAGTAGACATCAAACCATTACAACCTGAGAAATAAATTTAATTTAGATTTCTAACAAAAGTTGTTATATGAACAATAAAGGAGTACTCCAAACCATGTGTAAAGTAAAAACCTTTACTGATATTGTATACAAACATTTTATAACTTAAGCTCAATTCAATGTGAAATTTATGCTACTAGTGTTACTATGTCATGCATTAAACAATTTTATGATTGTAATGATTTTATTTACTAATTTAATTATTTTTGTTGATTTAATAGTTACTGAATATAATACTTTATAATGTTTATAACACTTAACACGATCCGGTAGAGTGACATGCAAAAATCGTGGATCTCAATTTTTCCTTTATAGAAATTCACTCTACAGATAATTTCATTCTCAAAATATCGTGTGGACAAACAACAGATATGAATACAAAAACTAAATTTTCTATCTCCACGAGTGAAAGGATTTGCTAAAACTTAGCCAATCATGGAATAAAGCACATCAGAGATTACGTAGGGTATCCTATAGTTTTGTTTTACCCTGTTATAGCAGTAAAAGTATAATAAGACGTTTCTTAACTTTCTGTTGAACATGTAAAATAGCTTCCCAAAGGAGAAAATAATCTAGCCCCTCGAGAGATAGGCTTCGCTAAAACTCAGCCAATTATGGAATAAAGTACATCAGGGATTCCTAGGTTACTCTATAGTATAGATTTGCCCTGTCATGGCAGTAACAGTTTGGTAGACATTACATAAACTTGCTGTTGGATATGTAAATTAGCTCCCCAAGGAGGCTTAACCCTCATAAACGAGGCCGTGTTATACCTCTTGTGGTTGCGTAAAGGCGATAATTAATAGTTATATAATGTAACATTCATATATCACAAACTATAGCATAACTTTAATTTGATAAAATAGATCAAATTACAAAGGTAAAACTGTTTTTTTAATGAAAAAAGATAATTAAAAAATGCATTTTAGCCCAGTCTATGTACTTTAAAGGTAATAAATAGAGAATTACAACCAAATAGTACAGATTATAAAGTAAAAATAAACAGAACTCAACACCAACAACCCTTACAAACAATATTGTTTCTTTTTAAATTTGTTATGCAAGGTTTTGCCTTCCTAGGAATAGTTGAATATAATTTTATATAATTGAGGAATTTATCATTCATACATTATTTACATGGAAAACAAATTTTAATTTAAAATCTTGTTGATGTAAAGGATATTCTATAATAATATCTAAAGTAACATTTATAATGATTAGAGACGTTGATATTATAGAACACAAAACCATAAGAAAAGAGGGCTCTTACAAAAGAGGTTTCTTGTTTAAAGAGAGCTTATCAGAAAGGACGATGAAATTATCCACTGCAGGATTTCTCAGTGTGTTTACAGTAATGCACTTATGCCAGTCTGTGGCAACTGTATTATCTCTTGCTATCTTATTTAGTCAAGCTCCTTACTAAGCTTAACTTAGACTATGAAAGACTATTTTCTTAATCCAGCATATGATTATCAAGAAAACAAACGAGCACCTACTTAATATTACTTATTTTGTGTGTCATTTGAGCAAGAGTTAGTTATGAGTAGAAATGTAAATCAACTGTTATTCGTAAGCTGACGAAATTGTAATATATTTATATCGGAAAATTCTCTATATCTTATATATATAAAAATCTTGAGTCACGATGTATGTTGCCAATAAACTCCAAAACGACTGAACCAATTTCAATCAAATTTCACATGTATCCGTAATTTAGTCTAACTTAGAAGATAGGATAGTTATTATCTGAATTATTCGCTTATGTCGTGAATATAAACGAATAAAATGAAGAAAAGTTTTCAAAGCGCCTGCACATTATAACCTGCAATTACGAGATAGATACGTATATTAAACAGTGAAACACTATTTGAAGGCGCTAAGTTATGATGTATAATTGTCTAAACTAAATTTTTGGTTGAACTTAAAGGTTGAGTGGTAGACCACTTTGTAATAAAATACATTATGCATGTACAATACATTTTTGACATATTTTCTTGATCGTGACATCAAGGTAAAATCTACATCGGGGTTGGAAATATAATTTACTTCAACCAGAAATGCTCATACGCGGGCAAAACTTACGAAAAGCGTGCGAAGCCGCGGGAAACAGCTAGTAAAATATAAAATCAAACATACAGAATAGTTTTTGTAATTTAATTAATTCTTTTTCTGATGCTCACCCTCGTTACTATCACAGGTAGTTCCAATGAACGTTTAATTGGTTTGAACCAACATTCCAGTAAAGCGAGGTGGTTATTAACTCATTAACTTTTATGTATTGACTTTAAAATTATTTAAGTAGAAATAATATGAAAATTTATTTTTATAAATTACACTTTTCCAAGATAATGCTACTAATGGGTACAATTTACATAAAGAGCAGGCATATCACACGTACAGAAATACAAAGAAAATTATTCTCCAAGGAACAGTAAAAATTATTTTCTTTAAAATACCAAGTTTTTTGTAAAATACGGAACACGAAGTCCTCAATGTATTTACTAAGTTGTTATACGTTTGGCATAATACATTTTGTTGAGAATCAAAACTCATTGATCATATTATTAAGTAAAACTAAAACGAACATCAAACAGGTAAATTACTTGTATGAAACTTAATAAAATACCGGTAGTACAGCAGAAATCTAAGAGTAATACTTTATTGTTTGGCAAGTTATTGTAACGCAGTGTTTAAAATAAGAGAATTAGTGTAGTTTACTTGTTGGTAATTGAGGAAAACAGAAATCAAGTGAGTTATAATAAAAAATAATGAACAATTGGTTATATAATAATTTATAGCGTTTACTTTCTTATTAGATATTAGTTTAAAACAATCTCACAATTATATTCTGATGTGATTACTACAATTGAGATATCATGAAAAAAAAAACATAAACCGTTTATCTCTTTCGCTAAGCTATGCAAGTCATTAATATGGAATCAGCAATCCATTAGTATAACACAGCAGTTATAGGTAGGTGTTTCGATATCAGGTATTTGGATATTCCTGATAGGTATTACGGTCTTTTAGAAGTATTATTGTACAGAATTTAAATTCGTTCTTAGTTCAGTCAACCCGTAGTTAAAAGAAGGATTTATAACAGGTCGAAACAGTCGAAAGGTTAATACTCTTTTTTTATTTTTATTGGTTCCAGTCTATATCTATGTTTTGTAGTCATGTTATTTGTTTTCTCGTTGTCTCCAAAACACGTTTTACTTCTAATACTCTGCAAGTAGTTTTAGCACTTATATTTTGTTGTAATTGTTGTATTTTGTTATTATATCTGTTTTTAGATCTGACGTAGATTACAAAGACCGGTAGTGACTGAAGAAAGGTTTTGAAAACCTATAACTTACATGTATTTATTTTCTTTCAAAGCAGATTAAGGGACACTGAACTGATGTTGAACTGGAGATACCTTAGAACGGTCGTAAATGGCAAGGGCTAGAAGAAAATGCGTTCTGATTGAAGTAAGTTTCCTTGAACTTTCAACTTATTTATTTTCTTGATTAAGACATTGCGACACGGAAACTCGACTGTAACGTCTAAAATGTAATTCATTAGAACCAGCACTGGCACTCGCAAATCAAATACGAATCAGTAAGAATTGATTTAACTTTTGAATCTTACAGCCATAAGTATTAAAATAATAAGTACTTAAGTTTGAAAAATATATCATAGGGCTTCATCATATTAATCATAGAGGCTTTCACTGAGAAGGCTACGTCCTTCTGCTTTGAAAATTTAGTGCAAGGCTACAGGTGACTCACATAAGATAGTACTTCCCACAAAATGATACTTGAGCATGTAAGTGCACGTTATTTTGTTAACCAGTGTGTAGTTTTGTTGTGTTAGTTTTGTTATATAATTAAGATATTTATTTGATACTGTATGTCCTGATTCAATAAAATGTTTGACGACAGTATATTTTTGTATATTTGCACATTTTCTATATGGAAAGTGTTCTTTAAATCTTACTCTAGTGTTCTTGTTTGTACATTGTAATTTATATAACAAACATGGCATCCGATTACATAAATTCGTGATTTGTTTTTATTTAATACTTTATCTTTGGAGTTTCCTAATATTTGCAATAGCTTACTGTGTGTTAGTAAGCAACAGTTTGTTTGCATATTTGTTATGTATTTTATTCAATAAAGTTCTGTATAATGAGCAAATGAGTTCTTTTTATATTTCTTAAAAGAGCCAATCTGTTCTTTAAGCTTTTATACTCTTTAACGATATAGCAGTAAATGATTTATAAATTGTTGCATATTGTCGATGACACAATTAATTTGGAAAGCATTTATCTCGAAAGAAAAAATATTATTTAATAAGTTGTTATTACTGGCCTAAAATAATTTAAAACTAATTAAAATCAATACAACTTTTTAAAAGAAGAATATTAATAGTTCAATTTCAATACTTCTTAGAAAGGAACTGAAAAATGTTATTCATAAAGATACAACACGATGTTTATCCATTGCTTTTATTATAATACGAATGCAAATTATACATCTCTCATTAAACGTTTTTCATTATTTATCTCGAATTATAAAAATGTTATAAGGAACATCAGAGCAAATATTAGTAGACATTGTTCACATAATACATGCTAGGCAAATACATAATTATATTTTTAATTCAAAAGTTTTGATGATGTTTACAGGTGACTGATTTATACTATTTCTGTTAATCTAGAGTTGGATATAAATCTATATGCATTTTAAAACTCGTGTGATTTTAAAACGTGATGGAATTGTATTAGAACTTCATGGTTCTCATAATTTATAGAATGTGAAATATTCTGAATAAAATACTTAATTAAAACAGGAAGGATCCAGAGATTCATTAAAAATACATCAGTGGTTAATAAAGTATTTGTTACGAAACAAAAATCCTTTTCTTGGACAAATTATAATTGAATTTAGTCGATTCAGATCTTAATAGTTATTTATATTTCAACATCGTGACAGATTGAAAAAGTTGTTGATAAAATAATTGTCAACAAATATATGACCATACCCTATTTCAACTGGGACATTTGAAACGCAGGCTATTAAAATAAAAGAAATGAAAAATCTAGAGCACAAAAAACAAAAACAATAGCAAAGTTCAAGGAAAATGCAAGAAAGGTAATGAATTATTTATATCGTTGTACTTTATGCAGGTTATATTGTTGTACACTAGTGCCCTTATGCTCTTCCCTCATTTACTCGCTACTGTTTAAGTTAAATTTCAATAAAAAAAATAAATTCTTTCTTTTTATCTGACTAAAATGGGTTTTGATTGCAGATTTAAGCAAATAAATAAACTAAAACAATTCTAAGCATATAGTAAATTAAACAGGTAAGTAAATTTATATTTTTTTATTAAAACATTATCTGGCCAATAAGCGATATTTACAGTTATTACGATTTTATAAGTTGGATGAATGCCAACGTCATACGAATATCATCACTGTTCTTTTTTCTGAAAAATTATAATCTTTTTCTGAAAAACAAATAATAAATTATGAACGACTATATAATATACCGTACTCTAATAGCCAATGATCAGAAATCAATAATATATTTCATATATTTTGCTTATAAAATATTTATGTAACACTATATACATATTTATCTTTGAAGTATCGTATTTATTCACAAAAAAGTTTTCATATAACCATGTCCTCGTCCTAGACATAAATACTAAAAAGGCAGGAGTATTCATGATATTCATATTAAAGACTGTTACAAACGTAACTACCAAGTTACTTACATTTTAATTTCTAAGATATAAATGCACATCAGCAATTTCATTCCTGTGCATTACTTCATAACTGTGCTTTAAAATAATATACAACATACAAAAATATCGTCTGATAATTTTGTATTATTATCATTACCTTTACATTGTTTATATGGTTCTGAAAACTACTCTTGTTTACGGTACCTTGTTGAAAATTATTTAACAATAAAATTTAAGTTTAATATGTTTGGAAATTTGCAATAATGAGATAGTAAAACGCTAGCGAAGACCGCTTCCTTGGTAATAACTCACACAAACCTCGTAAATGACATGATAATCGTATTTCCAACGATCCGTTTGCTTTCTCTAATCACACACCGTTGGGATCATTGCGATAATGAGAGACTAAGTGCTTGTGAAGACCACTTACATGGCAATTACTGACACAAGCCTGGTAGTGGACATGAATCACATTGTAAACAATCCCAGAGCGTTGGGAGCATTGCAATAATGAGAGATTAAGCGCTTGGGAAGACTGCTTACATGGTAATTACCGATCCAAGCCTGGTAGAGGACATAAATCGCTTCGCCACCAATCCCTTTGTTTTCTCGAATCACACAGCGTTTGGAGCATTGTAGTGATGAAAGACTGAAGGTTTTTTAAAGACCGTGTGCTTGGTAGTAACTGACACAGGCCTGGTAAAGGGCGTGATAATTGCAGTACCAACGATTGTTTTGCTCCTCTAATAGCACAGCGTTGGGGGCATTTTAATAATGAGAGACTGGAGTGTTTGTAATGACCGTGTATGTGTGTGTGCGTGTGTGTGTGTGTGTGTGTGTGTATTTTCGTTCATTTTGCAAAATATTTACCTTCTAAAACACGTTTTATTCCTTAAAACAAAACTTGTTTTTGTGTGTAAATCCACTTAAAATGTAAGTTTTATCAAACGTTACCAAAATTTATTAAATCAGCTATTTTGTATAATGACTTTTAAATATACTAAAGTTTTCCAGAGGAAGATAGTACTATAAGGTTTGTCACAAAATTTAATGAAAATTAATCCTTTAAATATATCTTATTTGTTCCGTTACGAGAGAAACAGTGCAAAATATTAGGCTAAAATTTAAGTTGAATGTTCAATTATCAAATAAGTTTGGCATCTATCCTGTGGGACTAAGATATTACCAGATATTGAGTCAATTGAATTGTATTTGGAATTAAACAGGAACTCCTGCTTCAAAAGGAAACAAATCTTGGAAGCTAATATGGATATTCTCTGTTTGGTATTCACACAAATAATAACGATTGGTTCTGGGTGGAGACTGGAACTACTTTCCCTTATAGCTTATAAAATATTTTTAAGGAAGGTAAAATATTTGTTACTATGAAACATCAAATAATTTTGCTTTATGCCTTTAAATTTAGATATTATATTACTTCCTGATAGTTTAAATGTCAATTAGTTCTTTTCAAATATAATATGTAACATCCTGTTATTTCATATTTTCTAAAGAAATTGAACATCATTATTTTAATCTGATATTTTTTAATTTATAAAGGTTTAGTTAAAACTGATCATAGTAAATGACTTCACAGATTATTGTTTAATTTATTTAAAGAATTATTGAGTTTCAAGTAGTTAATTACTAAGCATTTATTCTAAATAAAAATAATTGAGATGGTATTAAAATCTACGTAAAACTAGAAATTGGAAAGGATTTACTGAAGATTTCAATTACTGATCATTTTATTGATAAAGTATTTTATTTAGCTTCTAGGAAAAGCAAATATGCCGATATTTTTATTAATTTAGAACCCACAGTAATGATTTTACTCGTTTAAAAAATTTTAAAAGCATTTGAAAACTAATATATTTATTACAATATATTTTAATAATTATGTTAAACATTTAGTTTAGAGCAAAAACCGGTCTGCATTATTTTATAGTTTGTAGCAGTGACCTTTATCTGTTAGAGTCTTAAAATGTTGCTCTCATATTACATTTCTTCGTTCAGCTCTGTATCGTCTGATCCCACCCTGACCATGAAATAGATTGGATTTTAAATCAAATTTTACTCACTCATTAAAGGGATCTACTATGTTAGAACTTACAGTTTTATTGAAAGTATACACAATATGAAACACACAAAACATATGAAAATTGTTTTTCGCAAGAAGATAATAATGTTTTCTGTATCCAGAAGTTTTATTACAATACCCAAACCTTTGAGGTTATAAAAAATAACTTCTATTATATTTTATTCTTCACTTTTTATGCTAGATAAATTCTTTTTTCTAGAGTTTCTAGAAAAGTAGAAATTACTGACCTTCTATAGCTCAACTGCAATACGCGGGGAATAAACAGCCACCCCCACTCCAGCTCTAGTAATACCAACATTTTAAACAGTATTTAAGCCGTTTCACACAAATATAAGCTTTTCGAAAAACTTTTAAAATATAATGAGCAATGGGCACTATTAAAGATTGAACACTCTGTATAATTGTACTATCACTAGTATAAACGAATACAACATTTTCCAATATAAAAATTATTGACCATGGGCCACGACATGACGTGTGTGAATAAGTAGATGTCATGGCCCATCAGCTGCTGATTTACTGTATTTATTTATAATGTTTGTTTTTCTTGTTTTGTGTTCTTACCAATTTTCTGTCACAATTTATGTAAATATTTGTACAAGTGTATTTATCTAAAGAAGTGTACCTAGATACACGAAAATTTATAAATATTTCAAACCAATATGCCGGTGTTTATTTGTTAAGAAGAGAATAAACTGTTTCTGTAAATGTGTGAGCCATTTGGCACCTAACCTCTCTTTGAAGATAATATATATATATATATATATATATATATATATATATATATATATATATATATATAGTATATAATCTTATATTCATGATATAGTTATGAGGGTATGTTTATCGTAGTATATTTTTTACATAGTAGAATTTTCAAGGTGTTCAACATAGATGATAATCACTGGTAATCTATGTTTAGAGAAATTAAATTTATAAGTGCAATATCAAATATTTTGGTGAACAAATGTAGGTGAACTCATTCAGTAAAAACTAATTATTTTTATAAGAGAGCTCACTACTTTACGAAACAAAAGAAAACTCGCTCGCGGCTAACCAATCACATCACAGCTTTTTGTTACACCAACAGCTACTACACATGTTTCAGCCTGAAGCCAGCCCACAATTTTATTATTGTGATTCGTTACTTTACTTATAATCTGTGTCTTAAGAATTTAATAAATGATTGTTATAGTATTCCATTGCCTACTAATAGTTAGATAATTAATTTTTAATATAAAATTTTTAATTGAATATATTAAACATTAAATTATTATTAATATATTACTGTAATATATTTCGTTAAGTAGCAGTCATGTCTATTTGGTTTAAGTATTTATTATAAATCCAAAGCGATTGCAATTAATAATTCTCGCACTAGTTTTCGTGCAAGAAACTGATCTTCTATACTCATGGAAAGTTTAAGCAAAATATTTCAGGATTGATTGGAGTGAAAACCGTTTATTTGCCACAATCCAGGCTTGTTATAATATTCTGCTTTGTATCCTTGGTGGAAGTAAGTTGGTTTTAATGGAAAATGTTTATAATATGTTTAATTCTGTTAGATTTAACACACAAAAATAACCAACTGAAGTGTTCGTTGTTAATTTATAAATTGTAAATTGACAGCATAGCTCAAAGCTAGAACTTTCGTAATAGTATACAGTGTTTAGTAGGCTACTGTAGACATTCATTTTCAAATAATGTCATGTTTTTTGTTCTGTTTATTTAATACTGATAACATCTGCAATAACCTAATACGCGCAATTAATTTTCTCCGCTGACGATAATCCTATATGTTATTAGATATAATAGCTGTCAACTTATCCTAAGTAGAGAGCGATTACTATAAATGTAATTGTAAATATATAGATTGTTTTAAAATATAGGTTAATATATGAAGCCTTTTGCTCGGAAGATCATAGTAAGATTACCTACTAATAAATATATAACATAAAAATGTTCATATTTCAGTATATGAAAAATTAACATAAATTACTTACGAGATAAAACTGGTGATAGTTGCAAACTTACCGTTTCCTATATTAATAAAGTATAAAGCATGGCACAGACTTGATTTTAGAGTTTCACTTTCCGTAGACATAATATTATAATATTCATTAAATAAATAATACAAGCTAATAAAACATATATTTATGTTTACTTGCCTTTCACAAATTCTACAAAATCCACAGACGACAAGGTATCGTAGCTTATCTTACATATGTAACAGGGTAAAAGTAGAAAGGACTAAACTGGCAGATATTGGCATAAAAAATCAGATAGTAAACTTTGTTGGATTCTTAAAATTATTTACATGTTATAAATATTAATATATATATATATATATATATATATATATATATATATATATATTATATATAATTACTTGAAAGATATATTGATGAGTGGTGTATTCTCGTGCGAACCATTCTTCCGTCACAGTCTGTCTCACATAAACCAAACTCCACGGTATCATGCGGGATTTCTTTTCATCATTGTCCTCAATCAATGGAAATCTATACTCAAACACCCGTTAATGTGCTGTATTCTACAACCCTTCTTGTCTATTCACGTATTTTTATATAAGGTAAACGTAAACATATAACAAAAATGTTAAAGAGAGTACAGAACATTTTGGTGATGAGCGTAATCTCGTGCCAACCCCTCATTCATCACTGTCCGACCCAATAATACACAACTCCTTGGTATAGAGTGGAAATTTTCCACATGAATCACGACTATCTATAGAAATCTAAACTCATCTGCCTCTTGCTGTACATTATATTGCGGCAAGTTTCTTTATGGCTCACTTCGCTTCAATGGAATATTTAAAAGGAATATTTAAAATAACTGCAAGTAGGGAGAGAAACTGTTGGCAAGAAGCATATTCTCATTCATGCTTATGCCTTATTAACCAAAACAAGACGACCCAGTACTCAACAACCTTTTATTTTGCTCTTTTAGTTTTTCCTCACTTATATATTATTTAAAGAAATACAGTCAGGGAGGGAACTCCCTGCCAATATAGACACAGCTTCTAAGTACAGCATTGCATGTGGAACCAACCATCTGGGTTACAGATGTGATGAATGGGATTATAGCATGAACAACACGTTCTCACAGGGCGTAACTACTGGTTTTATATAAAACATGAAAACATAACAGATTATGTGTTAAGGTAGTTTTTTTCACTTAGAAGATTTTCCACTGATTAGTTGTTCTTAATAAATGTCGTTATTGTATTATGTAATGTCTATAGAAACTTTGTTAATAAAAATTATCTGCTCTTAAATGCATATCAGAGGTTTTAAAGAACGAAGTAGATCTGATTATCACCAGTATTAAATAAAATTATAATGTAACTTAGACTATAACCAAGGAAATTCCACGTGAATTTTTATTATATTTATAAGAATACTCCCTATTAAATTTTCCTTATTATTATTTTACATACAACTGAATAAAACATTTGTTTGTTGAAAGAAGCAGTATTGCAGTAAATGTTGTGCAGATATGTATTGTAACTTTTTTCCGATGAACAACTATGGAAAGTTAAGGAGATATGAGATATGTCTTACCTTACTATTATTTCATTTCCCCACTTGGACATTCACGGCAGCAATTTCCGGCCAGGGAAATTACGTGTTGAGTCTTCCGCCTTGAAATTAATATGTTACATCGTTTGCAAATGTCATAACATTGAAAGAACTCACAGATATCCATTACCGACATATATTGTACTCGGAGTTTGTGTGGTACGTACACTACAGATATGTAGGGCCTCAGTTTTGTCTTATTTCCAAATTTTCCAAATTTGTTCGTTACTCCTTTCAGGAAATTTGATTTATCTACAAACTTTGCAAGATCCCTCCTCTAAAGGGTACCTTATTTTATTCAACTATATTACCTCACCTTATAAAGTTAAAGAGGGAGGTGCTTAAAAATCATAGCAGAACAAAGTAACCAAAAGTTTACTAGTCTAAGTATTTGTAAAAAGTTTTTATTGTAGATATATAATATAATAATATAAACATACACACACACACACACACATATATATATATATATATATATATATATATATATATATATATATTATATATATATAGGGAGAGAGAGAGAGAGAAAGAGATTAAATGATATAAAACGATAGTATGGATTACACGTGTTACATTGAGTATTTATCGATAACATGTCATGGTTCGTAATATATAAATATATATATGTATATAAATACATATATATCATAAATCAGAAGTTCATAACCACTTAAATTAAGAAATATTAGATGTACCATAATTGAAAATTTTATAAGAACTAAAAGAATTCCTGTATATTATACATCATATTATATTTCAAATATTATTGCAACTTTGTGTTTACACATTGGTGTTAGCTTGTTGTGTTAAAACGTACATTGCAATATTAAATAAATTGCCAACTTTAAATAGGTCGGTAGTTTTTACACCGAAGTATAATTCTCGTAGCTCAAAAAAGCTTTATTTGTTGAGACAATAAATTAAAGAACATGATGAAGTTATGTAATTGTAGATTGTTTAAATCTAAGGAGCTGTTTTATCATTCACAATGCAAGCAATGTTATTTAAGTTGCTCCTCACCGGATTTTCTAGTTTATATTTCACCTGTTTGTTTAGGTTTACTCAAATAAACATTCTACACATGAACTCAAAGGGCAGCAAGTAACTACTTTGGCTCAGTTAGTAGTCTGTTTCTGCATATTACTGACTCTACTGTTCATTCCAGAAAGGGTTTTTCATGAATAGATATAAAAATAAAGAGGTTAAATTCGTTTTGTGTATTCAATTAAAGGTTGGAGAGCTTAAACTTTATGATTGACTGAGCATTAGCGAAATTTGATAGACCAAAATGTTTACGTCTATATTTTATTATTATTAAAATGTGTAATTGCTGTATTTAAGTTTTCTGTCTCTCTTTTGCGCGATATCTTGAGAACCAAATTACCTGTATGCTTGGAATTTTACGTGAAGCTTCACTTTCGTATGAGACATATGAATTTCGATAGAGATCCACGTCACACTGAGGATGTTGATTCTACCATATATTGGTACACTGGGATTATAATATACCAATTATTTCAATAAAAAACTAAGGATCAAACAAATTTGTTAACAGAAATGATTACAATAACGTGACATTTTATCCGTTGATATGTGGTGACTCGTTTAATAAGACATTCCTTATATTAAATTGAGTCTATACATACAGCTTTGTGCTAGTTAATTTGTTCAATGTTCCTGTGTTGAATTTTAATGAGCCTTATATAGACTAACTATCCACAGAATATCTGAATAAAAATTTTATTCTAGGCCCTATTTTGAATGAAACTTCATTTTGTCATAGATAACAATGAGTTCTATGAACATGGTTGTTAATCCTTCTTGGAATCTCTCAATCAGAAGGCTCGCAGATTTCCTCTTTTGTGTGCGTGGTAACTGAAACACTTTAATTTTATTTTCTAAATCTAAATTTTCTATAAAAAAAAAATTATATTAAATCTATTTGTCCACAAGTAATTTCGACAATGAAATAACCTATGAACCTGAACTTTTTACCATAGCCTACTACGCAACACGTTCCCCTACTTTATTTGTAGTACAGGCTTAATATGTTAATTCTTATAAACAAGATCCCCATAAAACATGTCTGCCGAAAACCGATTCTAGTTTTTGCTGAGAGCAATCGAATGATATAATTATTTACGAATAATACAATATAATGTAATAATATATGTAATATAACTATAATGTAATAATAATCTAATAATATTGAAATATATTTTTACTTAAATTAGTTTTTGATATTATTTCATTATAAATATCCACTTATAAAGGTTAGTTATTAGTACAAGCTGTGTTTTATATAGGAGAAGTTACTTATTTGTACGGTGTTTTGCAAGTGGAGCTCATATGAATTATAGCTTACAACAGACTAATTAAATTTTAAATATCTGAAGCTTAGGTGTTGGTTCTGCATTAAGCTCACGTAATATTTATGCATCCAAGCTACAAGATTCTGTACAATGTCCTCCTTAGGCTTCCGTATTCTCTTTCTCGCCTGTTGTTTGTGTCAGTTCATCTGAATATTCAACTTAAGAACTCACAATCGCAGAAAATACTACTCTGGGTACTGTAATATTCTGTTTGTATTCAATCTAAAAATTATTTACAGGTTTGAGATATCTAAACGAATTACACAGCTTAATGCATTGAGTAAAACATTTATTAAAGCATACTCTTACTGAAAAATATGCTGTACTCTGTTTTGCTTGAAATTGTATATTCTTTTTGTAACTCCATTGTCAAATAGTATTTAGCCAAATTTTTAGTACTTTAATAAGTTTTTGTTATACAATTTCTTAAAGAAGGACGCAGCATTCTTTAAAATAGACAAATTGTGTGAATATCTACTATTAACAGATATCTTACGTTAAAATAAATTTATATTACAATTTTAATGGGGTAATAAAGTTTTTTAGTATTATTTCTAAAAAAAAAAAAAAAAAAAAAAAAAAACATTAGCTTTATACGATTTGAAATGTGTGATGCTACACGTATTTAGTTACATGTAAGGCGCTGTTCACGATTTCTGTTTGGATCCCTTAGTTTCTCAATGAGGAAGGGTTTATGCTTTAAGTTTACATGTTGTATGGTACTTAGATAGCCCTGAATTGAGAAATAAATGTCAGAAGTACAATTTCAAGTTCTTATCTTTTGTCATGCTCCGTCAATAATTGGTGTGGGCTTTGGTTGTTTTAGAGCAATTAACTCTAAAACAAAAGTGTGAATTGATGTCACACTCCTAGCATTCTGACAGAAATGATGATCAGAATTCTATGAGGTCAAACACATTTCAGAAGGTAGAGTAAAATTACCACCAGAGCTGTAGTGTTGTGGTTGGACATGGATTCGTGTAACACAGTTAATTTTAGGAAATTAAATAGTTATGCGTGACTTAGGGGCGCCAGTTTCAATCTTATTGAACACTATCAAGTTATATCCTTCTCGCCACTAATTCCGTTTTTGTATCGTTCTTTCCTATTTTTATACTGTTAGCTTGTAACACTCCGAGCTATCTTTCTAATTCAGATACAGCTGGCCACGTGGTCTCTCAATTACGGCAGGTAACCTCTTGTTCTAGAGCTTCTGGACATTCTTTCTTTGAATTCAGGAAAACATTGTTTAGTTGTAACTAGCATGTAGAAAATTAATACGCCATTCTCTTGGATTCCAGCTTTCATCTAAAAACATCGTCGGCACAGTGGAGAAATTATTGAACTATTCGGTACCTCCTTATATGTCCCCGCACCTCAATGATTTTTTTATTACTAACCAAAAATGGTCTCCAAAATTCAGTGAAGCACATCTCATAATGCTAGTTCAATGTTTAAACTAAAATTATTTGATAAAATCATTTGTTGTCATATTTTTTTATATTTTCATTTAATTATCAGTCATTTTTATAATATTTTTTATTTTGAAAATGAACAGTTTTGTTTATTTGAATATTTCATGAAATTCTGGTAACTTATATTTTGTATGGTTTACAATACGGCATAGCACAATTGTGTTTAATTACACCTAATTTTAAGAACACCCTTTTTCAACATTGATTCAATATACTTGACATAAGATTAGTAGGCTTTAGTAAAACTTGTGTTTGATTTAGTAAAAGTAATGTTTGCTTATTCAAAAAAAAATTTAGCCGAAGTCGTTTTACTTTCAACAACATATTCCACGAGATATTCTGCGCGACCCTTATTTAAATTTTTTTTTTTTTTAAATCCAAATTCTGTTTATACGCTATTATATGAAGGCCTGTCGAAGCGAATAGTGATAAGTTATAAAATATTTTTCTATAAAAACCTCTTTTTTTAATAATAATAAATTGTTTATGCTATATAAAGTTAGCAACACCGTATTATATGTTATTAGGATCGATTATGATGAAATTCTATGTATCAAATATTACTTAGTGGTATTCCAAATCTCTTAGAAGAGCACTCCTTTGTACACTTTTAAGGAATAGCTCAACGCTATCCTTGTTATCAGTCATGCCTTTGTGTGAAAAGTTAATTAATCCATGTTCAGGGAGATATGTAACACATAACCTTACCTTAAGCTTATGCATATTATATCGTACATTAGTTAAATTTTTTCAGTGAAAAAAATGAAAATTGAGGTTAATGGTTAATAAATGGTATTGTTGTTTTATCAGAGGAAATAGTAATCTGACTTTGGTTTCTCGAAATTTGGGTGTATTTTGTAACAGAAACCAATTTTATAGCCTAGTACAGATCTACCAACAACGTTCATCAATAAATCTTAAGATAAGGGTTATTCAAAATTAAAATTAGATATGGAACTTTGTCTTGATTTAGAAGCGTTTCTGTAATGCTTTTTAAACATAGAAATATGAAATATCTTCCTGATTAGTAATTTTCACCTTGTGGAAAATGAAAGCTCAAATAAGATTAATCGATGGGCACAGCTCCAACGATTTTTTTTGGCTGGCGATGAAATATTCCAGAGAATTGCGATTTTACTCCGTAGCAGACAAAACAATTCATGTGGGCAAAACTCTTTATAAAACGATTAAAAGAATTGCACGTCACGAGTTCATTTAAAGAGGGGTTTACATTCATATTTGTTGTTTAATCTCTTTAAAATTATCTTAACGAAAGTGTGGGTTGTGTAAAATGTATGGAGACACGATAATATATTTTAACACCACAACAAAAAAACTGTAAAAATTGTTCAGATTGTTATAGGGAAATATTAACTGTTTATTAATTATTGCAATAACCATAACACGCTTACACCGGGGGTTAGAATGCATATTATTTAAAAATAACAAATATATTTAATATATTAATATATAATAAGTATATTAAAACATTATACCTCAAACCAAATTTCGAAATCGTTATTCACTACAAACGGCGGATTCTAAATATGATCTTAATGAACCATAATCCAGAGTCATTTTTACAGCCTGAATGTTTTTATAAATTATTATATTAGAAATTAACGTACTTTGTACGTATTCGGTTTATATTATTTGAATTTACGTAAAACTGCATTAGTAATTGTTCGTAAAAATATAATTAAAACTTTGTATTACTTAATTTTAAATATGTAAAGCTAATACTCAAGGCAGAAACAATTTAAATAAGTATTAAGAAAGGAAGCGTCATCAAATAACCTGGTATTTGGGAGTGGCGCACCGCTTGATTCCTTAAAGTAAAATTCTGCTTCAGTTATGAACTCAGGGTGTTTTCATACAACAACAGGATGTAAAATAATATTAATTTATTATCAATACGAGTTAATTTCTACTTCTGATATACGATTTTAATGTAATATTAATTGATCCAGGATTTAGACATATATATTTTTTGTTTTTAATTAGCTGAGTGATAAATTGATTTACCCGTAATGAGACCGTTTAAAATATATTATTATTCATTAATAATGTAAATTACATATTTTTCCAGGTTTTTAGCAATAATGAATGTTTACATATTATTTACTGTCATTAACTGAGGCGAACTGTCTAGTAAATGTTTCCATAAATCACTAAAGACTATGCCCCTTTTTTACAATCGGGTAAGTGTTTGTTAGTTAAATGTTTTCTGGATGAGAATCGCGGCAAACCCCGGATAGTGGACCAACTCAATTCTTTTGTTTAATGTTTCTTCAGTGGGGCCAGACAATCTCACGTAAAACTGGCCCAGTGTACGATTGATCTGTTAAGCTTTAACAAGTGAAAATAATTTTTCCTTTTGGGTTATTTCTCCAAAAATCGATAATTTAGATTTTTGTTACGAATATATCAACCTTTTGGTTTAAAACATTTAGGATCCTTTATTCTGAATATGTCATTCTTTATAGATTTTGCTTATCTACTTTTTGAAAAAAGTTTGAAATTTTGTTACGTTTTAATGTTTGTGGTAATTAAAAAAAAATTAATATTAATATTCATGGTTTTAAAAAGCAAAATAAGTAGCTATTAAAATATTTGTTAAAGATTTGTAAACTATTGAGAACTATAACTATTGAGATACTGTAAGATTGAGAACTATAACGTAAATGAATAAAATTTTCAATCCAAATCAAGTTTTTATTTTGAAAGACAGCTAAACTCTTTATATATTTTTTGTTAATGTATTTAAAAAAATTAAAAAAGAATTCTATGAAAATAAATCTTTTTTATTATATTATTTAAAACACTCAGAACATGAAATAAATCCAAGTTTTTACAAGATTCATCATTTTTTCAATATCATCAATTACAATATTAGATTTAATTAAATAATGTTTAAATTTAATTTAATAATTTACGTAATTAATTAAGAATATGTTACAGTACATTGAATTTTTAAGCGTATTTTATTCATATCTCATTATGTAGTATGAAAAATAGAAAATCTGTTGAAAATAAGAATCCAATGGATGGAAATCCTAATCAATTTATTTTTCTTTTTAAAAACTTGGATTTAGTTTATATGCATACTGTATATCCTACTAATCGAACTAATACCCATATAATTATCTTTAAATGTAAGATGCTGGGATTAATCAAACTTTTACATAAATAACTTGGATAAAATGCTACTTTATAAATAAGGAAACAAGTATGTCTGTTAAAAATAAAATTAATGCTGAAAAAGGGACTTGTTCATTGAATTACCTACGAAACATTTCTAACGCCCACAAGAAGTTACATCACTAAACTAAGTAAAAATTTAATGCACATGATGTGTTTATAATATTTTATTAATCTTCTTAATGTACTAAAAAGTTAAATCTACTGGCTATTATTTTACTATCTTTGTCCTTAAAACTATTGGAGGTCATAACGTCAATATGTTTAATAAACAAAAGTAGAAAGTAGGAATATAACAAAGCATAAATCTACCGTTTTTACCAAAATGATGTCCTTTAGTCTTTTTATTTTCTTTTATATTTCTGATATATACAATTTATCAACTTAATTCTTATTACAGAAACATTTACTTAAAAAACAATATTTAGGAGAATTCTTTTAAAATGTCCCAAGTTACGTATTAAAGATATACTTTCGTAATCTAATAAATCTTATATTGTTACTATTTTTGTTTTCAAATTACGTTTTATTCCATTTACATCTATAAAGACTTAGAAACGGTTTATTTTGAATGTAACAGTAATTAATTCTGCTGCTTAGTAACAAATTCTAGTATTTGTTAGGTTTCAACGTAATAAATACATCGTAGAGTTAGAGAATAAAATACGTAAGTAAACCAAGAAAGCATTTCCACTGGGAAATTCAAGCTTGGTTACAGTGTGGACGTATACAAAGGAATATAGAGCTACAGTTGAGACACATATCTTCCGCATACATGTCTCTATGGCGGTGAAGTGAGCTAACACTAAAATTTATTTTCAGTTTATTATATATGTAGGAAAAGGTATCTTACTATTTTACGTATTGGGTGTTATACACTTTTAGATCTTCCATGTAACACAATTTTAATATATGGATTTAGGTTTAACCCTTTGAATTAAATCTTAAAATAATTAATAAATCATTACTTGTTTATAAATCTATCTAGTTACTTCCATAAATCAAAAAAATAAAAATAATTCACATTTATTTTATATTTGACATAGTTCTTAGTAATATTGATTCAAATCAATAATGATATCGTACGTATTAAAACGTTTACTTATGTTTTTATTTGTAATTGTGATAAATTTAAAGATTTAAATGGTGAAATAACTCTTTTAACTTTTAATACACAACACATTTTGTTGTTTCGTAACGTTTTCTAGTACGTAAATTTAATGTTTGCATTTAAACTTTTTTCCTTAAACACTAGATTTATAGTACATGAGACTGGATGATTATATTGAAATTCTAGGAAAACATTTACCACGCAATCTAAACAGACTTTTTTAAGAAGACCATGTTAAGTATATTTGTGCCACCCTCATAAGTTGAATGTCTTCTTTGAGGATTGCTAACAATCAGAATAAAGGAAAGAAACGAAAATAGTACAAGGTCGATGGTAATAATAAAAAGAGCTGCAGACCCTGCCAGCATATAAACCTATACTATGTTAATCTCAGATCCAACGCCGGACGTTCTAGACCACTCGGCCATCGGCACTCCGTGTAAAGGTAAGCCCCGATTGGCTTTGACGTTTCCATTTTCCGACTTTCTTTATCGTTTAACTTAAAATCTAATGAAATGCACCTTACATGGACTATGCACTTTATATTTCGGTAAGGAAAACCTCTACAAAGTAATTTTTAACTAGTAATAGGTTAATAAGAATTTTTTTATGGTTATACGACCATACTTCGATATTGTTGTCATGATATTAAATGTAGCAGTGTGAATTAAAATGTTTTTGCTTAGTTCACTTCTTGTTGATTTCATATTGTTACTTCTAAATAAACGAAGTAATAGACTTTACTACATTGGTTTGGGGCTTTATTTTCTGAATATAATTTCACGTTGTTATATTTATTTTTTTCTTTATTACGTTAGATTTGAAGCCTCGTAATATCCTAGTTTTATTTAATATAAGTGTTCTTTTTATACTGGATGTATTTGTAATATTGTAATTTAACACTTGATAACGCAATTGCAACAGTTAAATGACCATATACATATACTTTAAGTTACCGATACTAAATATTATTTGAGTTTAGAAATCAACCACTCCACATTTTTATTTTCCCTTTATTTAATAGTAATTTGAGCAAGAATATGAGTAGGCATTACAAGTGTACAACTAACATGGTAAACGTTTGTGTGATCTGATGCACATAGAATACAGGTGTAGTTAATTAATACTCGTATTCCTTTTTTTATTTATAATCAAATATAACATAATTAATAAAACACAAATAATTCCTTTTTAATGTAGAACAAATTTGGATTGCTACGTAGTAAAATACTAGTTTTTAATCAAAATGACACATGTCACCCTTAATTTGTGTATTATTTATCCATACTAAATTTCTGTAAATATCTTATCCAAAATTCATGAGACACAATTAATTAAAATATAGATTTAAATATATTTTAGTAAATACTGAATAAATGTAAATCATAATATTTTTACTAGGATAGTCACACTTGTACTTTAAATTAAAATATTTATTGTTTTTAAGCATTTTTATTTTGTAATTAGTTACTTACATTACCCTTGCGACTGCAAGTATGTTTTTCCGTATTTTAATTTTGTATCGATTTACTTTATAAATATAGGTTTATTTTCTGTAAATTTAGCTTAAAACACTATTACTAAAGACATTCTTTACAAGGATTGTTGTTAACGTTCTGTTATGAACGTTCTCATACCCATCCCACCTAAATGTTTGAGGTGCATTTGTTGGTGAAGCTAGTGTGTTCGTAATAAAAGAGTAGTACTCATTGAATAGGATGTATGCAAAGTGTTCTAATGTAATAAAACATACCTACTAAAATTAAATTAATTTTGTTATATTTAGTAACAGCTCCCATAATTTTCTAAATATTTTAGTTCCTATTATATAACAAACATATGAACGTGTATGCCAGTTATGTTATAAAACTAATTGTTTGTTTGGGTACGACCGAAGCTTTCACCAACAATAAATCACTGTCAAAGTAAATTATTATAGGCACGGCAATTACTGTATTGTTGAGATTGAAAAGCGTCAAACGTTGTATAGCAACGACAATCAATCATCATTATGTGTGTATTGTAACCGATACGTAAACTAAATAAATATTGCACCTGATATGTATCGCAGCTGTTTGTACAAGATTCTTTCAATCTAATACAATACTCATGTAATTTTATTACATTTTAAGTATATACATATTAATTCTGGGTGAAACTAATAAAAATATATATTTTATACATTAAACTATTATATTCTTTAATGTTTCACGAATATATGGCCTATTGATCGACAATTAGAGAACAATCACTCTGCCAAGAATTAAAGCGACTCATTCTCAAAATATGCTAGGTTCCAAAATTTCCTTCTGAGGTCAGTCAGACAGGGTTTTAGAAGAAATATCTTAAAACATACTCAAGGGCGGTAGAAATTTATGAAGGGTAGTTTTGAGTATAAAACAAACAAAACTATTAAAATGGTATAAAAACTTGTCAATTTTATTAAAGCACATAGTAGCATTAAATCAAATATAAAATCTATAGCTAGCTAAAATTTACAAAAAAAATTATCTTTATGATTTTAAACTAGTATTGACTAATCTATTTTTTATACATATCCAAGTGTGTCTATTACTATATTTTAGGTGTTTAACATATTAGGATCACATAAATGTAAATAATTTATAAAACTAAACAACAAATATTAAAATGGGACTATAAAATAATTTACAAATCAATCAACTTAATGTTTTAAACTATTATTTTACATATATTAATTGTATTTTCAATACGAAGATTGTTTTAATAATCTGTTTATATTTATAGCCCTATAAGCGTTTTTATTGTAACCCAATAGTACCTGAAGCATAGGCTACCTTAAAAATAAAAAAAAGCTCGAAGTTGATTACAGAAGTGTTTTATAATATTCTAATTAAATGAATCACCACAAAAAATGTGTTGCTTAGTCTAAAAGAAATAACTAAATTTAGCCTTTAATAACATTATAATTTCTTTTTCGTTTTCACAAATTACGACTAAAGAAACATAAGTTATACATTTTTAAATATAATCCTTCTCTATCACTGATAATCACTCTACTGTACATAAATACCTAGACTAATCTGTTTGAGGTATAAAATAATACTCTATTGATTTTAAAGCGCTATTCTGCAACAAAACGCCCCGCTCTATTCTAATACAAACACTAACTATACTATGTTATAGATACTCACAATATCATACCTGGTCTGTTACCTGGTCAAGGTAAGACACTTATTTCCTTTCAAAATCTAATTTAAAATATAATAAAATAAAATTAATAATTATTATTAAATAATAATAAAATTTGTTTAAAGAAACGTTTACCCTATACGTTTACAGGAAGCTGAACACAAGCGAAAGAAGTAGATTATGTATGATAGAATTAGTATTTATAAGCTTACGTATGTACATATAGTATAGATTGGAGTAAAAAACATAATAAACTATAACACACCAAAATACTGTTGATCGTAGTAAGACGCTTTTTAATCTAGTTCGTTTCTGGGGAATAAATATGTATATGTAATTAAATGTATGTGTAATTAAATATAACTGGAAACATCATTCAAAAGGTTTCTTTTATGGCTTTTATAATTCCCTTCCAGTCTAATTTATTTAGGTTGACAGTAGAGCTATCATTCGCGTCCCGACCAAAAACACTATATATTTATATTATTTTATATATATATAGTGTTTTGGTCGGGACGCGAATGATAGCTCTACTGTCAACCTAAATAAATTAGACTGGAAGGGAATTATAAAAGCCATAAAAGAAACCTTTTGAATGATGTTTCCAGTTATATATAAATAATTATAATTAAAAAAAGGTAAATAAACAATGCCACTTATATTATTACTGTATTTTAACGGAGGTGGATTTCATAGGCTGTTAGTAAGCACATTTCACCGAAGTTGGTTTTGAAAATAAATAAATGCATACATTTTCTTCATTGAGGTAACTAGTTAAACACACATTTTGCACTATAAATACTCTTTTATACAGTATTAGGTTCTCAGTCTCACTTTTATTTATATATTCTTAATACCGGTCAGATAAGGCAAACTTAATTTGCAGCACTCTCAGAGCGGAAGTAGATCTGAGAAACGGAAAACCAAACTATGGTACTTGATATATCTAACAACGGATCGAAATGGCTTGTCGTAGACGTATTTTGAATTAAGTATATTTTTAAAATCAACATAAGTTTATATTTTTATATCAAGTCAGCACGGAAAATTCAGCGGTAGTACAATAAGTATAAAGACCGGAGGTAAAAATTAAACAGTTTCGATACGAGTTTGACGTTTGAACATTGATTTTGTATGTGAACAACAAGAAAAAAATAAATCTATGGAACAGGAAATATTTTATACCGGAAGTAAATTCAAAGGGTCGAAAGCAGACGCTCTTGTTTCGAAGTTTGTTTTTTTACATATGTTTTCTTAATGGGGGTAGAATAAACTATGGCACTAGAAATACCTTGGGCTTGAAGTGAATTTGTACTGTCGGAATTTGACGTTTTTAGACTGAAGTAACTTTCCGAGATCTATATATCATCGGGCTGTGACGAATGATCAGTTAACACGAGATTACGTTTCTCGTAAAAGTATTGTTCTCTCTCGCCTTACTCTTGTCTAAAACACAGTTCAGAAACACAAATATGTGCATGTCTAGTGCATATATCCATAGAAAATTTTATGGATATTATTCTTAGTAACCCTCATTACCAATTATTTAATTAATTTCGTTCTCCTTATCTTTTATTCGAAATGCGCGATACACTTGTATTAATAAATTGTAAGATAATTATAAGAATAATCTTAATTTATTCGTTCTTTTCCTACATTCACGTCATCTCCACGACCTAAATATTAGTTTTATATAATTTTAAAACTTGCATAGTGCATCTAGTGATTATATTGTGTTAAGTACCTCTACACTATAAGAGGTTATTAATAGGAAAATTGTGAAATTTAAAAATAAAATTTCAATTTGAAATTATAATCGCTTATAGGAATTTGAATTTGTTATATAGCATTATTTCCAACTCCATCGATATTGTGTTGGATTATATTTGTATCTTAATAAGGATCGAACAAACACAGTAAAGTAATAACATTATGGTTTAGCTTCAGGCCAAAGTGTGTATTTGAAGCTGTTTCTCTTACAGCAGCAGTTTGTGTATTATTTGCCAGGAGCGATTTTCATTTGTTGTGTAAAGTGTCGTGAGGACTCTTATAGAATGTATTTCTTTTTGTAGGCATTCTCTTGAAAATTCTTAGTACTTTAGTAATAATAATAATTTAATTTTGCACTGGTTTTTACTATCAGTGTTTGACGTATTATTTAACGACCATGATTTATAATATTATAATTAATCTAGAGTATATAATAACTTGATAATATATAAAGATGTTTATGTGTGTTCTTGTGTGCGTGTGTTACTCAGTCAATTATTACACATTACTGGTTCGATTGGAATGAAATTTTACATGAACATTCTTACATAGAGTCCCAAGGTACTTAATATAGACCTATTTATATTTCGAAAATATCTCTGGGCTAAGCCCTTATGGTCTGGAAAATCTATATTTTTGGTTCAAACAACAGATGCAAATTTGTTTTTTAACACTTGTCAAAGTCAAGAAGAATAATTATAATAATTTATACCATAAGTAGATAATATTTAAAGATTATTTTTCTTGATATCTGAATTAAACTACACTTTACATGTGTCATCTTACGTCCATATAATTTTCTTTGTCTCGGTTAGTTCGTATATTGAGTTTAAATAGCTACAGTGAAATGCCCTAATTTATTACATCACAAGTTTGTTACAACAGCAATGCTAAGTATTGCGAATCTCTTTTTAATACTAGGGGTTCTTTAAATTATTTTAAATGTCACTAGAACCATTGAATAATGATGTGTGGTGAAATATTTGGGGAGAAATACGAGAACTTTCACAAGTACATATCAAAAACAGTTTCAATCCGACTTAAGGGCAACATATTTACACCTATGTCTAAAATCGATCATAAGATTGGATTATATTTCAGTGACTGCCATTTATCTCAGGATTGTTGCGTATTTCAATTACAAAGAATATGCTCATTATGTTCCTAGGCCCTATTGTTTAAAATAAAATTTAAAATGAAGCTATGACTAACTGCCATTAATATAAATGCAAAAGTTTGTAAGGAATGTTTGGACGATTAGTTATTTTATTATTTTGAGTTTCGATGTTTTGTACACCGTCACATAAAACCTAGTAGACAGATTCAGAAGATATTTAGTATACGTATTGGTCGGATATCAAACAAGGCGTAGATATATTTTAATTATGAAATACCACTTTTTATTGCTGTGATTGCTCATATTTACTGTTTATGTAAGTAAATGTGTAAATGTATGTGTAAAATAAACATAAAGGAATTGAGTTTCTTACTGTGTTATTGTCAACAATCATAATAGTTAGATTAGTTGTAGTAAGTAAGAGTTATTAACTTGTATAATCTAACTGGGCAAAAGTGCGACACATCACGTGACACGTAACATGCTTCACTAAGGTAAATAGTGCATCACTGTACACAGAGCTTATATAACACTTATATAAATAATTAATTTTATAAAAATTGGCATAACAGATCGTGTGTTATATGTGTTTATTTGCTAGAAACCAGACTAGTGTACGATTTATTCGGCCTATGCGATTTTGCCAGTAATTAGTGTATTTACGTTAGATGGTCATAAAAGTTTGTCTAAGAACCTCATATTATCATTATATATAGTCATCAGTCAATGAAATTCAACTTACACTACAAGGATGATAGTACAATTGAACGTAAACGTATCATTTTACTATAAAAAAATTTACATCAGTCACAAACTATAACGTTTTATACTGTTTCTGCGTATCTTATCCCATGTTCAAGTAGTATGCTCAGACATACGGAACCGTTCTTGGGCCGTTGTAGCAAGAACATATTTAAATGTGAGTTTTTAAATCTGTCAGAAGAATTTTCACAGTAGAGATTCGTCTGAGGACGCATTCAAGGAGTTTAAGTTAAATATTTTGTTCTCCCCTTACTTCTATTAGGTGGCTGTGTAACTGACAGCCCAAATAAGCTTTGATACAAGAAAATAATATTCCTCAATACAAGGCATGAGGCAGGGACAACTTGGGAGTCCCTACTATACAGACTTAGAACATTATATCACGTGGCATCTAAAATGTATATCAATCCGATTAATACTTTATCGGGTCAAAATTTGAATGCTAATAAGAATTTAAAAATATGGTATAAAGCTTGAGCTATATTTTATTATTCCCCATTAAACTGTTTTTCCTAACTTGATAATGTAAGGTAATTTAGGATCTAGTTTTCCATTCAGTATTGACTAATTTTCAATTATGTGTACAATATTTCTAGTAATCAAATTTCACCACTACGCTGGATTTACTTGAAAAAGTATATAACTAAACTTGGTTAACATTTAAACGAACACACTTTATTGCAAAGACCGCACAAATATACAGTACCAATAACAGTACCAATACAAAAGCCAAATATTTTATTCTAAAGTAAAGAAAAAGAATGAATATGAAGGAAGAACAAACAACCTGATGGACAAATACTTATGGAGTTATTTTTACAACATTATTTGCATAGTATATTCTGTTTTATAAGCTATAAGGGAAAGCAATGAATTACAAAGATGTATTGATGTCAAATTACAATGTACATTAATATTGATTATATACATATATGAAAATATAACTACTTACTAAAAGCCATATACATTTTCTCTGTTATCAAAATAAAATTATATAATAAAATTTAATATTTTAATTTATTTTAGGTAAAACATTTCACATATGTGTTTGCTTATAATAATCGTAAACTTAATTTTTAGTGGAACCGGTAAAAAACAATAATTTTATCCAAACCCCGTAATAAAATTACTGAAATAAGTATTTAGTGCACTCCTACACATCGTTTAAATTTTAGAAGATAATGAAAAAAGAATATTGTTGTTGTAGAGGACATGATAAGCACATGAAAGTTATTATAAGGTCAGCAAGGGAGTGTGAGGTTTAGTTTACCGGCTGTAAACTCAATCCAGTGAAACTTTCAGTTCAGTAGTTGGAAGGATAGTACCTGGAAACACAAAGGTTGTACACAACGTTTAAATATAATCACACGATCTGTGTTAACATTGTGTTATCAAAGCAAAACAATGTAATTCATTAACTAAATCACTATTTTCAATTTATTTACGCATATTGCTTTGAAACCAAACAGTAAGCATGAGAAAAACACATCTCATTTTAACCAAACAAGAAATAAAATATCCAGATCAGAAAATTGAAAGAATATGGAAAAATGCACTTTTATTATAAACTTTACCGATATTAAGTGTGCAGTGTTTGAACAGTTCTACGTTCAATAAGCTACCAACATACGTAGTGGGGATATTTTATTTAATTGGTTTTATAAACACCAAAATTAAATGTTTCGTATTCCTTGAGTGAGCGTTTTTTTACCTATGGCAATTAAAGAAAGATATATTTACAAACAGTTTATTTGCTAATAGCAATAGTTGTTCTCACGTAAGATATCCTTGATTTTTGTATTCATGTCAATACAAATAATTGTTATTACAACTTTTGAAATTTAAAAGTGAAACGATTGTAGCCGTTAATCCACAACCTTGATTAACACAATGAAAAACAATATAAATACGTGGTTATAAATTACAGCTTCTAATGCTAGTCACTTCTTTCTTTGACTAATATAAATTTGTATACATGTACTGATGAGATTGCTTGTCATAAAACTCATTGGTTTAGACCCTGAGCAAAGAGCATTGCAAAAGGACGTCACTAAATAACAACTTTGATTTTTTAAGGCCTAGTAATAAAGTTGCAAAATTTAAGTGATCTCTCTAGCTATGCTGGAAACCTTGTTTGGGTTTTGTCATCGGTTAGAGTCGATCTTATTTATTACAGTTTTATTTTCACTAAGCTTAAGTAACTTATTTATATTTTGATTACAGTATTGTCTGATCAGTTCTATTATTTGTAAGTATACTCTATACTATTAATAAAACAATACTTTTCTAATTGATTTTTTTAGACAAGGAATTTCGGAACAAAGGGTTTCATCATTACGTGACTCCATAAATAAATATTTACATTAATTTTATTACAATTACTATTGAAATACTAATAAAGCGTAAATATGCAAATTCAACTTTTTTAAATCTTTCAGCCTGGACGAAGAATTATATATGACTACAGTTTAGTTTTCTAAAAAATTAGGCAGAAATAATACAGGAATTAAAAAAACATATATTTTGCCTAGTTTTTGGTAGTTACATTTTGCTGTAATTTATTCTTGGGTTAAAATTTCTGTAGGTACTTTAACTGTTATTTGTTATAATAATATCGTAAATTACATATGATATAATATAAACATTTGATAAACTTATTATAGTTTCAAATATTATTTCCTAATGTCAGCATCCATTAGAGTTAACTAAAATAATTCTTTCTTTATTATATCTATCACGTGAGCAATAAATAAGAATTGAGTTTAAACGATTTACACTCTTTCAGAAAATTTCAATCAATACGGTTTTTATTTATATCTTCAGGAAAGTACATATACTAGATGTAAATATTCGTAATTAAAAATGAATATAAAAAATATTTTTGTCACTATTTAATGTTATTATAAATATTTTAAGCAGTCTCTCCCCGTAAATATAAGTAGAAATATGATCGTAGTGTAAATTTCAAGGCGTTTCAATAATGTTTTAAAGACATTTTTATAGTATTTACTGTTTAATTTTTGCCCATTCAGAAAAAATTATATATGATATTAATTATGTAATGGTCAGTAATGGTCACAGTTTCAATCAAAGTGTACTGATGTTAATAATGTTTACTTGTTAAGGTTACAATAGATTAGCAGGTGGAAGTAAGGACTTTCTCATTTTAACTTACATTATTTATCATTACGTTCAGTTAGTTCGCCTTAATAAACGTAAGTATTTCTAGAGACATCGTTACGGAATTTTTTCATGAAATGTGACCCATGATGATAAGTGTACGTGAAATTAAAATTTAGACTTACGAAAACTTGGGTAAAAATAATGGATTTGTATAAGATGTTTTCATATAGTTTTATAATAATGGTTCAAGAAGATTCTATCTTCTTCTTATAAACAACGCAATTTGCCACACTGTTTATTGTGGTATAAAGTCAGATCAGTGTGTTTTCAATTCACTAAATATTAACACACTGAATCCCCTCCTAACACTGTATTTTGTCCAAGATACTTACTCTAAAATCTAACTTGTTTTTGAGTTGTAATGGGTAAAGTTGAATTGTCACACCTTTGCAAGAAAGACTATTCTGAAGTTACTCATAACTTTACTGTAGTATTAACCTTCATACTTAAGTAACACCTCACCAAGATTCGCTTCATAAAGGTAATTCTTGTAGCGGTAATATAGTACATCCGTAAATTTCTAATGTAGAATTATTTATAATTTAAGAATTTTAATTTAATAAAGATATTTTTATTTTCTGAGCATTAGCAATTTAATTTCTGCCTATCTCACTATCTATCTATTCAGAACATAAAACATCTATGAGTATAAAATCAAGTATATAATTGATATTTAACGAGAATATTTAATTCTATATATGCAATATTGTGTTAAATGATGTTGCATGTCAATCCGTGAGCGTTGGCTTAGCGTTAGTCAAAACTTTACAGTTATCTAAAAATTTATTAAAAACAAAAGAAACATTTACATATCACAGCTTAACAATCCAAAAGATATCTCGAGAAAATTTCATCTGTAGACTGTGTATCAGCCTCTTCTTACGCGACATATGGCAAGGGATACTTGTAGGGTCTGATGTTTAAAACATATGAATTACACGTTTTATAATATTAATATATGATATAATCGTAGTTTAGTATGTAAATTTATATCAAAACACAACACAGATGAAAAATTAGATAGGTATAAACCTGTTCACACCATACTTTACAGTGAACATTTTTATTACAAGATGTCATATAAGTGTATGAAACTTGAAAATGCATTTATTGAATTAAAGTGTACAATTCAACCAACGAATTCCAGTTCGTTTGACATGAACATCAAAAGAGAGAATTACTACTTACATTTAAAATTGAAGAGTTTATTAACGTCGAGAACTTGATCGCCTTAAGGAAGGTGTCTGTGATAAGCAATTATGATTTTCTTTTAGAAGGAAGTAATGTTTAAATATTTTAAAAATTTCTGATGAAATATCAAAATACGAGGCCTACAGCCGGAATCTTTGTGGCGACACAGAAACACGCTGTTACTGCTTATTTCTGTAGCAAGAGCTTTTCATTATTTGATTATATTTGTAGTACGAAATGTCTTAAGTATTTTAATAAAACCACCCGAACATAAGTTAATAAAGTTTATATTATTTAGCGTAGATTTAAGCGAAACATGTTTTGTGTTATGGCTTAAAATAAATACGTGTGATGAATATATTCAAAATATTTCTTTATTAAACTAAAAAACCCTAAAATCTTCTCATAAATCAAGTTGCACAGGCTGATCAACTCTCCACCTTCCTGGATTATGATCCGTTTTCTTCCTTTGACTGACCAAGCGGACCTTACCATAGTGTAACATGCGTTACCACATTATCTCTCTTGACACATTAGTTACCTTTTAAAAGTAACAATATCTTATGTTCCTTTAAATGGAAAAGAGACAATATCTCCAAGAAACAAATCGGTCCTTATCAATCAAAAGAAACAAATCATTCGTTATTCACAGTATTTTTGTGTAATTTGAAATGTGGAATTTTGTTCAAGAACGAAAAGTACACAAGGATTTTTTCCACATTATAATTTCTCGCTTAATCCACTTGAAATCCAGCGTTAGACATATGATTTATAGTTATATTACCACCAGAACAAAAGGAATTATAGTCACAACTTTATACAACCGTCTAGCTCTAGATTTTATTTTGATATCACGTATATGGTTGCACTTTGGCAACCATGATATAGCACCGCCCTTAAAATAACGGGGTCTTATTCAGTCCCTTGACCGTGCCTGTTTGATGATTAAGCATCCCCCGGATTTTATGTTACTTCATACTAGTATAAATAACTTACTTCCGCGTAATGCAATTGCTATTTCTGACCCTTATACATAACTCACCTAGAATTTAATAGTAGAGGAAACAATCTGCTTTCCCCCGATAATACCGTTAGGCTAGAATACATATTGTTTGTTTTATGCAATATCTCACGATAACCCCTTCATTACGTGGAGCAATAATATTGTGAGTAGCAGAGATTACAGTGTGTAACATATCCGGTGGACAAGTATTAACAGTTAATTAATTAAAAATATTCGCTGACTTTAATTAGGTTAGTTATTGAACGTAATTAAGCGTCACACAAACATTTACAGTAAACAAAGCAGAGTTAGAAATTACCACGTCATTACTGTAAATTGACACAACTGATTTACTTCTATTTACGATCGTTTTGTCATATACTGCTAATTAATAATATTTTTCCTTACTAAATTATCTTGCTTCACGAAATATGGATCACAATGTTTTATGACAATGTTTCGTACAATACAGTACTTGTTTTATGCCTGAGAGTTAGCAAAGGCTATCCTTGGAAAAAGTTGTATCTCCGAATATCAGACCGCACGTTATCTCGAAATGAAACTGACACAAAAACTAATAAATTATGCAAGAGAAACTAGAATGTTTCAGAATAAATAATAAAACTAAGAAATAGTATGACACGTTTTATAGTGAAATTGTTAGGTATAGATTTAAAACAATATAGCCAACATACCTAACTTTTATTATTTCTTTATTTAATTATTACATAATACACATGGGAAGTACTTGTTTACTTTCGTGGATTGAAGGAACGGTAAGTACTTTTGAAAAAAAACAAAACACATCGTCCGGTGCTGCACCGATTTTGTTTTCAGAGTAAGATCTACACAACATCACAATTACGAGTTCACTGATGCCTTACTATTACTTGAATTTATAAAACATAATCCTGCACTTTCGTAATATGATGAACCTCTAAAGACTGGTAATATTGAAGCACATTGGTAAAAGTATGCACGCGTGGTGTTATGCTGAGACGTACTTATATTAGTTTGCTACTTACACAGTAAGCACACACCTTGTGTCACAGTGCAGTTTGTTGATGAACAGCACCATTTTAAAACCTCATATATACAATTATGGGATAAAGAAACACGGTATAGTGAATGTTTCAAAACCTTTCGAAGTCTTGCATTGCTAGAAAATATTTTATATTTCAGCGAATGGTTTTCCTTGGTAAAATAAACATTAGAGTTTTATAAAAGATTTATGAACTATAAATAGGCTAAATGTAAAAATATATATATATATATATATATATATATATATTTTATATTTCATTAAAATATAATATTTTTCAAATTCTCAAAATTCATCTCAAAGGTAAAGAACAATGATGCTATACGGACTGATAAAGAAAAGGACTCTTTACGGTCATAAAATAATTTGTTTTATTTCTGTCCATTTATTTTTGTAATATAAATGACCTAAACAGGATAGTTAGTACTAACAGTTATTAAAGATTTACTGTCAATACTGAATGGCTATCAAGAAATCGTTTTTTTGCATCATTAGATAAAGTATTGCAAAAATGAACATATTTACTTACAAGTATATTATTGAAACGTACGCATAGTCTGGGTTTATTACTTTTGTATTTTTGTGTGAGATTTTTACCTAGTATATTATTGTAGATTTTACATGCTACTAACCAAAAGTATACTAATTTTTACTAATAATACCTTTCTATACCATTATTTCCAACAAGCAATATCTACATATTTCGAGGGTTTTATATCTAATTCGTATATAGACCTTGAATATCTAGAGTTGGTATAAGGATACTTGTAACATCCATTGATTTTGGCTGACTGTTAGTAAAGCTTATAGTCAGGGTAGTATTCAGAAAGTTAATTGACCTATAAACTTGAAATTATATTTAATTTGTTTACCTATCAATAAGGGTTCCTCCTTGTAATGTTGCACTGAACCTCAGCGAAGCTTGTTTAGTGTACGGCGTACTTCTACATATTTTTGTATTACCAATGGCAGTAATAACAAATTTTAACCAATTGGTGCATTTTATTTCACACCTCCATAGCGGGACTGCAACTTATTGAGACCAAATACTGATTATGCGCAGTAATTTGTCTGCCGCATTCAACGGTTACACTATCGTACAATACTTAAGTAGACATAATACAATACTAATATACAATAACTGACAATATATAATAAATTGAACTAATGTAGCACAAATATCCATCTAAAATTTACGTGTTTAAAGAAAAATGTTTTAAACGTAGTGTAGACGGCTTAAGGAATAATACAATACAATTAACCTATTACAATAATATACTAAAAACCTGGTTAGTAAGAATTATTTTCGACTGTAAACACTAAGATGTAGCACTTAAGCTTTTAATTGCTTTTGTCTAGGAGTGGGGTGGACTTTAATTTACAATTTTTCTGTCCTCCATAAACCTGCATATGGAGATAAGAGTCATAACAACTAAATTTAAAATCATTCATTTTAAAATCGTTGCCATTACATTTATATTATTATTGTTATTAGTATAATTAAAAAGGGTGATTACTGCAAAAACTTTTGTATGTAGATTTCCTTAAATGATGGCTGCAGTTACTAAAAAAATAATAACGTATTATTTGAATGCATTTAAATATTTTTAAACTAATTTCTTGATGGTATCTTTGTTATTGGTGCATACTAGTTATGATCAAACTAGTTGTGTACCTACAATAAACGAGCTCGTCTGTATAGTTAGTTTGGTGCAGGTAACGTGAGAAAAGGGCAATATTTCTCTTTATGGAGCATTCAGGTTACTAAATATCGTTTGCTAACTAAAAATATTTTTAATGTATTTACATATGAGGTGAGCGCACTCATTACCTGACAGGATGACATTTGCACTTTTGCAGAACCAGCCTACAAATCGGGCAGAGAGCTTTTATACGTTTTTGGCCAATAAACTAATGCTTTACAACTGCTACATGGGTGGGGGAGCATAAGTTAGTTTTTTTTTTTCAAAACTTAATAAAACGCATTGTATAAATGAGAAAATGTTAATTTGCTTATTTAAATGTAGGTACATCCAAAACATTTAGTTTTACGTAGCTTTGAAGACTAAATCAGATAGGTGACTTCCCACATTCTGGATACATTGAGTGTACCGATTTCTGGTGTATTTCATTACCCTTTCAAACATAGCAGGCGTTATGTTGCCAATTTCAGCCTAGATGTGGTTTTTTAAATCTAGAAGAATCCTTGGACGGTTTACATAAATACGAGATTAAAAAAACCTCCTTAGAAAAAAATAACAACGACATAAATCGGGAGATCAAGCCGGGTATTGCAAATCGCCCCTGATTGAGATTGTGATTGAGATCGTTCTGGGAAGTGTTCTCTCGAAACAGCTATCGATGCTCTTGCGGTGTGCGCCGTCTTGCTGGAACCAAATTTCTTTCAATAGCCAACTAATAATCCTGTAACAAGTTTATATACCTGCCTTATTTCACTGTCACTGCAACTTCATTATCCTCAAAGAACCAGGGACCAATAAATGCAGATGAGGAAATTGCACACCATACTGTAACTTTAGGTGAATGCAAAGACCTTTCATGCAATTTTCGAGGATTGGTTTTTTTTTGTAGCACATGTTTTGTTTATTCACGGAACCAAACACAAATTAAAATGGGCTTCATCACAAAAATACATAATACCGTCTCAGGAACGATATCCAGAAAAACCGCACACGCGTTCCTCCGACAACGGTAGTCACGTTCTGACAGTTCCTGCACAATCGCCATCTTGTATAGGTGGAAATGTAGGTCTTCATGAAGAATCCTCCTCACAGAACGATTAGAAATTCCAAGGGCAGACGCATGTTTACGCGCTGAACGCCGTGGTGATCACAACATTGAAGCTCTCACTGCCTCAATGTTCTCAGTTGATCTAATAATTGTATGAAAACAAATACAGTACTGTAAGTTTTGATGAAGGTGTTATTACAGGTTTTATTCTAATAACTTACGTTTTATTTATTTAATAATATTGAATCGGCTTTGTATTATTTGCGACAATTGTTGCCATGAAAAATACAAATTTCAAATAAACCAATGAAACGTAAACTTTACAAGACTGACAATAAATGTTACGGCTCAAGTATTTATAACCTTATTTACTGCTTTGTAAGCAACTGTGTATCTGCGTATTTCGTCATGAATAAAGCATTTCAGAAATCCATCAATCATTATTACCATTCACACTCAACAGTTTTCATCTCTCGATTTTATATGCAATATATTTTTATTTACAGTTTTACAGTTAAAAAAGTCAGAATATTAACTCCAAAATAAAATAAATTAACTAGATACTTTAACACATAATTAATGTAATAAATAATAAGTGATTGGTTTCACAGGTAAAGAAAATGTGTGCTACGTCATGAAGTATAAACAGTTTGCACAAAGAACAAATATTTATGTTATTTTATTTTAGAAAATCTTAAAATTCGTTCCAAGAAAGATAGTTTGGCTACATTAAAATGAATTATAAAGATACAATACATTGGTAAAGCCATTGTTCCAGTTATAGTTCTATCTATGCAATTAAAAATATAACGGTGTTAAAAAAAAAAACATATGTTAGGCATATTTACATTTCATGCAAAAATGTTGATAAAAGTCGAAACGTATAGTAAAATATCGTTCATATGAAACAAAATATTATCAGAATGTGACAAATATACTCGAGTATTAATATATTAGGCAAGGTACTATAAAACAAGACTTTAGGTGTCCGCCACATTACATTTTTAAAAGGGCAAAAACAAAAAATGAGTGATTGTTATAATCATGAATATATAATATGGACCAGCTTGATTTATGTCGCGGTTTAATTTATTCTTGTTTAGAACGAGGTGTACGATGGACGATCGTTACGTTGTTGGGTTTAGTTTATTAACTTGTTATCATTAATCAAATAATGTACAGAGTACTACGAGTATAATATATTATACTTATATGGATCAATTTCAGCACCAACGTAAATAAACAGTTATGTTGTTTTGTCGCAGCAAGGGTTGCATTTTTGTTTTTTAAGGGGAGCACGACAGTTGCATCTTTTCCATGTTAATTTTACGTATTTTGAGCACAGCTTTCTCAGACACCATTAAAGATAATTGAACCAAATTTTTAACAGGCATTCTAGAAATTTTAAAGTACACTTTATCACATTGATTTTAAAAGAATATGTATTAATATTTTTTCTTATTTTTAAATATTACAATACATTTTTTGGAATTTAAAAAAAAAATTAATTTTTTTCTTTTGAACTATTCGAGATATACAGGGTGATTCATGAAGTTCTCCCCCCACTTCTACAGCACATTGTACTAGTAAAAATAATGAAAAAATGTTATATAAACATAGGTCCGAAAACGCTTCGTTAGCGAGTTACAGCTAGCGAAAGATTTCGCCTGAATTCCTGGGTAAAGAGTAAAATAAAGCCATACTGAACTTTTGGAAAGGTTAATTAAGTAAGAAATATCGTGGATTCTTATGTATTTTTACCTGATAAAGCTAATAAAATAGGTTTCGGAACTGTACCTGTAGTAGTTTTTGAGGTATTCAGGGTTAAATGCAAAAAAATTGGGGCACGAAACAATGTTTTTTTAAGTTTGATGTACAATAACTTTGTTACATTGGTAATAAATACATAAAATCAGTAAACATTAATTGTAGAGAATTTAATTTTGAGAAAATTGATATAATCAAAGTCTAAAATAAAACAGAAATAAGTACCAAAAAATCGATTTTATTCAGTATAATACATTACTAGCTGTAAAGAAATACCGTACGGTATTTAGTTAAAATAAAATAAAAAACAAAATATTTGTTCCTTAATGATGATGATAAATTGAGCAAACAAGATTAACTGTAAAATAAATTTGTTTGTAAATAAAAATATCATGTTTTATTACGTTGTATTTTTTTGTAATGAAAATTTACATCAAATGTTCGAAAATAAATGAAGCAAACATTTTCCCATTATTGTTTACTAATCATCGAAATGCAGTTTTTTTGTTTTATTAATTTCTAAGTTGGTAACGCACGAATAACAGCTGATCAACAATGGTATTCTGTACTGTTTACGTTAGAACTGTGTATTAGTGGTGTTTTGCAAGCTACAGCAGGAGATCGGGTTCTGTGAATCGTGTTATTAAATGCAATCTTTCTGTGAGTTATAATTCGATTGTTTATTCAGCGAAAAAATGCCTTACTTATTTACATCAGAGGAATACGCTGATATGGTTTTTATTTTGGGGTACTGTAATGGTAATGCTAGAGCTGCTGTAGAAGAATATGAAACTACATTACCCTAATAGAAGGATTCCAAATACCAAAACAATTTCAGGAACTGTTTCGTTACTCTTCGGGAAACAGGATCACTACCAAGCACTAGAACCAATTATGAACGAGCTGTCCAACTTGATGTTGATATTGTTATTAATGCTGTTCATCGCAGTCCAGGTGTAAGTACACGACGTATTTCTAGGCGGATAGGAGTTACGCAGTCAACGGTGTGGAGGTCACTTAATCGAAACAAATTTTATCCGTTTCATAAACAAAAGGTTCTACATCTACAGCTAGGGTATGGTCCGCTTCGCTTGGAGTTTTGCAACTTTTTGAATATTAATAATCAACTCTACAAGCGTATTTTGTTTACGGATGAGGCACAATTCACTCGGGATGGTGTCAATAACTTGCACAATGAACACTCATGGGCAGAAGAAAATCCACATGAGGTAGTGGAACAGAACTTTCAACACCGATTTAGCGTCAATGTCTGGTGTTGGCCTTTTGCACAATCGCCTGATTGGACCTTTCATATTACCTGGACGCCTAAATGCTGAGTTCTATTTGCATTTCCTTCAAGAAGAGTTGCCGCAGCTGTTGGAGAATGTTCCTTTACATCTCAGACAAAATTTGTACTTCCAGCATGACGGAGCACCTCCCCACTTTTCACGTGCCGTTTCTGGTTACTTAAATCATCAATTTCCTGGACACTGGATTGGTCGTGGAGGGCCTCACCCGTGGCCACCAAGATCACCAGATCTATCTCCATTGGATTATTGCATCTGGGGATGGATGAAAGACATTGTATACAAGACAAAAGTGAATTCTCATGATGAATTAATTGCCCGTATTATGGATTCGGCTGTGCAGATACAGGGAAGTCCTGAAAAATTAAGAAACGCAACAAAAGCAATACACAAACGTGCTGCAAAATGTATTGATAATGATGGCCTCATTTTCGAACATCTATTATAAAAAGGTGCGTACGGTTGGCCCAACCTGATTAATTTTGCTTAAAACTAGTAATGTATTGTACTGAATAAAATCGATTTTTTGGTACTTATTTCTGTTTTATTTTAGACTTTGATTATATCAATTTTCTCAGAATTAAATTTTCTACAATTAATGTTTGTTGATTTTATGTATTTATTACCAATTTAACAAAGTTATTGTACATCAAACTTAAAAAAACATTGTTTCGTGCCCCAATTTTTTGCAATTTAACCCTGAATACCTCAAAAACTACTACAGGTACAGTTCTGAAACCTATTTTATTAGCTTTATCAGGTAAAAATACATAAGAATCCACGATATTTCTTACTTAATTAACCTTTCCAAAAGTTCAGTATGGCTTTATTTTTACTCTTTACCCAGGAATTCAGGCGAAATCTTTCGCTAGCTGTAAACTCGCTAACGAAGCGTTTTCGGACCTATGTTTATATAACATTTTTTCATTATTTTTACTAGTACAATGTGCTGTAGAAGTGGGGGGAGAGAACTTCATGAATCACCCTGTACTATATATTTCCCTGTAGTAAAGTGTGTATAATTTTTGGTGAATTGTGCTAAAAATTTGGTTGAAATAAATGCAGTTGCTCCTGAGGAATCTGCGTTCAAAGTTTAAAAAATCTGATTTGTTAAACGGCTAAAAAGTTTTAGTTTTATAGTACCTAACCTGGCCGGCTCCATAGCTTGGGTCATCAGGGTCTTCTTCCTTATCTTCCAGTTTTCTCTTTACTTGTCTTTTCTTTTGCCTCGCTTGATTTTTGAAATCTGAATAGTTACACTCCGACGCTTTGATGCGGTGTTGGTCCATTTGTTTCATGCTAAGAACAGTAAACTTTCCAATGTTCATCTCTAGTTTTTAGGAACAAATTGCATTTAGTTACATTACCACTATTGAACACTGACACAACATCATACACTAAAATGTAGTGTTTTCAGTCCAACAAAGCCGGTTTTGGGTAGCCTAGACCAAATAACCGCGTTCACACTTTCGTTTGGTTTCTGTGACTTGCCGTGGAAACATTTCCGCAACAGTTCTTTGTTAGATAGAATTTTAAAAACTGGTTTTATAAATTCCATTACAGCCACAGGGATAGTATTTTTTGTGGCTGTAAGTCTCATCTTTAGCATTTGCCTTTTGATATCCGCACCAACTTGTCTCACCTTTCTGATACAAACTGTGGTGTGGGTCATTGTCACTTGAAATCTTGTGGAAGTACAAAGCCCAAATGTCTTTCACCATGTTGTCGAGACTGTCTGTGTTTCTTCTTATTGCTAAACCACAGTAGGTCTGGAGTTGATCAATGACAGCTTGAGATAGCCTATTCTTGACAGCTAAGCCTTCACCTTCAGACAAAATAATACGTTTGTTTTTCTGATTTTAGTCTTCTCAATCTTGTGCCCATTCCTCTCTGAACATGATTTTTAATCCATGGATATTGATTAATACATTTCTGTTGAATTTTTTTCTGGGGAGAAGACAACATTTTTGACACCCACACGAACCCTGTGAGATAATCGTCAGGGATGACGAGCGTAATAAGTCCTTAGGGGTAATCGCTTTATGAGTGTGTCCCAGTAAACAGCCTACATGACATGACGGCATGAATAATAACTCACGGAACATCGTTAATTCATTCATTGCTCCTTGGTTAACTTAACAATAGTCTTCTTACTTGTACTAAGCCTAATAATATAAAGTATTCTTTGTATTTTAACATCGATTTTTGATTAATGGTAAATATTTTACATATTAAATCTCAAAGTTCCTCAAGGTTTCAAGGACCACTGTTATTTTTACAATAATTCTTTAAACGCACAGTAAGACTCTAATAAAAAATATGGCTATTGGTGGTTGGAATACAGGCCAGAAGGTAGAACTTATATAAGAACATAAAATTACATATTAAAATTATTATTATTCTTTTGTCTTATATTTACAAATAAACATGCAAGTGTCAATAAAAAACTGTACATTGAAGGACAATTTGTTTAAATACGATAAAAAAAATTGCCTGAGATAGATAATAAACAGCATCCATCGTTTAAAAGCTCGTAAAAACTTAAGGATAAATTGTTACTATTTAAAATTTCAGGAGGTAATATTTTTGCATCAGTTTACGTTATATCACAATATATTAAATAATAAATTATGCTATGCAGATAGAAAAAATAGGGCAATTGGTTGTAAATTGAAGCATCGAAGCACAATTAACTAACAATTAAGTAAGGTCAAAGAGAAATGTGTTTTGCTTCAATGTGAGTGGATATGTATCCATTGCTTGTTTATTTAATTTAGTTCTCCCTCTGGGAACTGCATTACTATTTTAATAAACAAGCATAAATAGTTATGAAATGTATGAATAAAGATATCTCGCATATTATTCTTAATAACAGTGTTCCTTGATGATATCTTAATGTTCATTTCCCATTGATAATTATGACTTACTGTTACTAACCTAGTTTTAATAGTTTTATGAGTAAATGTAAAAATATATAACTATACATTAGGTATTCGATAGTAGTACTATATTATATGTATTTGTGTGCGTGCGCGCTTGCGCGCTCGCTCGCGTGTGTGTGTGTGTGTGTGTGTGTGTGTGTGTGTGTGTGTACAATATATACACAAATCTACATAAAATACATAATCAGATTAATTTTCACTAATACTTCATTAACAACTACAATATTAAGCAAAAAATATAATATTTTCTACTTTTAATATCTTACATCTAAAACATACTTTAATTTTTTATAGTTTTTTTATTTTAAGGAATTTTATAAATATGAAGTAAAAAACTAATTCTTAGCAATTACATTCCATTTGATTTTTTCTTTATAATAATGTTATTAAGGATTATTTGTACATTACGCTTACGTATTATACAATTTAATAATGTAATATGACATACAGCATATTTAGGAAATAAATAAATTACCCTTATTTTTTATTGTTTTGCTACATTATATTGTAAACTATTTATGTGGAGGTTTCCATATAATGAACGGAGATAATTAGATTATTTGTATTTCATTAGGTAAAGATAAGTTACATTTTCATTGCAAAGGATGTTGAGGACAGTGACTTAAATTACAAAACCACTGCCAGGCAATCAGCTGTAGTAACAAGTGTAATCATTCAGGTAACCATAACAACCGGCGACTAGATTAGCTAAGGCAGAATATCTTTGATAACAAAATAAGTGATTAATTTGATCAGTAACTATATATAAATCATGATACAGTAATACGAAAGTAACAAAGAAAATTTTATGAAGAAATAGGAATTTCCTTTGATACTTAATTAGTTTAATTAGGTGCAGGCTGAACTGGTGGACATCAATAATATAAGTTAATTCCCTATTAGAATTGTTGTAGAAATGTGGTATAGATTTTTGTAAAGTACCCGTAAGATTGGAGCTTTAATAAAATAGTGATAAACACACACAAAGGGTGTTTTAGTAATTTGAAAAAACACATGCACGGTTGTTGTGTTTGTAATGAGGTAGTTTGGAGCTGGTTAGCCGCACGCTCCGCCAATATTGGTTTCTGTCATCACCAGCCGAGTCTACCTCTGACCGTTTATTGTTTGTCCAACTCTGTGTATTTCACATGTATAATCACTAACCCTTCTCGTTTGTTGATATCATTTTCTTACAGCTGACTTCTATGACACAATATGCTTATTATAACCATAAAAGGATTTAATTGAAGACATCTGCATGTTGGACTTTATATTATAAATAGCTAATACGATGTTGTATTTAAAGGGTACAAATTAAGTCTTGATACGCCTGGATATATTCCAAAAGGATTGAGTTATCGATATACTAATTAAACCATACTTATTAAAATAAATGTTCATATATTTTAAATTCAAAAACTTCCCCCCCGCCCTTTTCAAAGGAGGCTGTGAGGGGTAACTTGAAAATTTCATATTACAACCCTTATATTGTGATATAATTGTAATAGGTTTATTTAATAGCAATACATTGACATAATAAAACATCTCTACGACGTTCCTAGCAAAATGTATGGAGAAAAACCCCTTTGGAGAAAAAGACACTAACACCATACCATGTAAGAACTAAAGAACCAAAACTATGCCAATCAGAAACATTAGTACTACGTTAATGGGATAAGCTAGACACCTCAAAGTCTTACTGAAATATATCAACTATACGTTGTGTTGAATTGCACAAGACATTGGCATTGTCCCTACATATTAATATTTTGTTGGTGTTATTTTCCCGCAACTTTTTACCTGAAATAGCGGAGAGGTGTTTTCTTAGTGGCATTGTGTTTAAATCGAATAGACCTTTAAAATCCTTTAAAATGACGTGTCACAAGTTAGGGGTTATGCGATTTAAAGTTACTAACCCCCCCCCCACAATTTGAATAGGGAGCAACATTTTTTATCATTAAAAAAAATTTAAAATCTTTTTTAATATTTATGGTGAAGGATCGATTTCAAATAATATGCCTCATCAATATCTCAATAAACTTTGGATTATATTCCAAATTATATCCAGACGTATCAGGACATAGTTTTACATTTTAAGATGTAAAGTTTTTTTCGTCATAATTTTTTGCTAGGAACGTCATTAGAAGTATTTTCCTTAGTGCCATTGTGTTTCAATGAATTAGCTCTTTATTATGACATGTCTCAAGATAGGAGTTGAAATTTGAAAATATAAAGATACCCCTCATACACCACTTTGAAAGGGGGGGATTTGTTTATCACACAAAAAACAAAAACAAAATATTTAAATAAGTATGGTAAAGAATGTACATCGATATTTCAATCCGTTTGGAATATATTCAGGCATATCAGGACTTAATTTACACCCTGTAAACAGGCTTCGCTAGTATAATACTGCGTGCATGCCGCGCCAGTACGATATTCTGTGTACAGGTTACGCCATGTACTATATTTCCTTCAAAATAATCAAATATGACATCGTGAACAAGTCGTGTCAGTACGAGGCTTTTGATACAACTGTATACTACTCTGCAGTGCCGGACAGAAAAATCAGTAAGCTATTGCGATAGTAGTTTTACTCGGAGATTAGGTCTTGTTAATTTCAATCACATAGACTTCCTGTCCCTCAGTAATATCCTCAGTTACTGAGGGACAAATACCATACGTTTTGAAAATAATCTGTGGACAGCTGTGTTTTGGTAGAGAAAATGAGTTGTAATGGATCAGTTATAAGCTAGCTATGTGCAAGATGATTTATGTATCAAACAATAAAAAGTAAGGTTGCTGTGATTAAAAGATATTTTGAGTAAAAAAGTAAATGAATATAAGCTCTTATTTACAATAATATTTATAGAGGTTATTGGCTTAAATGTTTTAAATGTTTAAAACTTTGCTGCACTTTGACTTCTCTTTGTATGGCTTGTTACTTGATAGAGCGACAGTTATAACGTAATTGTGTGGTTTTGTACATGACACCATCCTTGGATCTAGGTATACATATCACCAAGACTTGTGCTAAAGCAAATTGTTATCTAGGGTTTATTTCCTGAACATCAAGAAACGACTCCTATTTAAGGACCCTCTACGTGACTCTTGTTCGTCCCATTGTTGAATATGGTTCTACTGTCTGGGCTCCCCACGAGATTGGATATTGCGACCATCTAAATAAAGTTCAGAGACGTTTTATGCGATTGGTAGGAGTTAGAAGTGGCATCCGTTATCCTGATGTCGATATACAGGTTATTGCAAGTCAACACGAGATCCTTTCGCTTTCATCTAGAAGAGTGGCTCTTTACCTTATATTTCTATTCAAGATTGTCAAATGGTTTGGTTGATTGCCCTGAGCTCCTGCGTCACATAGACCCTCCATGTACCTGCCGCAACCCGCCTTCTGCAGCCTTTCTCCAGGCACTCACATCCGGACTGTCTACTCCTACCAGAATGTAATTCCACGTCTGCTGCGTTTCGGAAATGCTTGCCCACCAGTTGGAATTCTTTGGCGTATCCATGCTGGGGTTGTTTCGGAGGGGGGGTCTTCTCTTGGGTGTCTGAGCATGGTGAACATTGAAAGCAAGATCTTAAATAGGTCTATCTTCTTGGTTGCACGTCCCCTGCTAGTATGTTGGTTTATATTGTTTTATTTTTTGTTCTATATATTGTTTTGTCATTTCATTGTTAAATTTCCATAGTTTATAGCGTCATAAAAACACCTATAGCATGTACTTATAGCACTTATAGTATTTAGTATTAGCATGTAGTTGTTTTGTTGATTTTTTTCTTGTTGTATATTGACCCATGCACTAGAGTTAGCACACGCTTAGCATGAAGCATGTAGTTATTATCTTGTTACCTTGTTTTCAATTTGTTCTTTGATGCACACTTTGCATACACTTAGCATGTACATTATTATATATAATCATCTTGTTGACCATTGTTATCTCTTTTTGTATCTAGTCTTTGATGTTCTATTTTATTAACTTTAAATGTATACCATATTCAATTGTTCTGTAACCATGGCTAGTCCAGTATTACTAATATCGCATATAAGTGGCTATGGATGAAAAGTGTACTATCAATATTTCGAACACCATGTTGTAAACATTTTTATAAAATAGCGATTGCCGTATGTATGAATAAATAAATAAATAAAATATATAAGTAATTACCAGTTTTTATCTTTAAAACTATCCCGAGAATGTCGGGATGTGGCGGAAATTGAAGTATGGAGAAATGTCACTGTTTGGAAAGCAGGCCGAGGTTATCCTTCGATATATTCAAATCAAACGGGGGTGGCCGATGTTCTGCTCTTTGTGAATCTGACAAAGGGTCTGTTCGCTTACCCCACGTTGCTCACAACAAGTGGATTTATATTTAAATATTATTTCGGGGAATCGAAGGATTCCCTATTGATTGATCTCTTGGGCGTGATATACTTTTACTAAGCAGCTTCCAAAGTACTTTGTAAAGCATGGTAATTAACTCTGTCACACACTTGACATTTGTAACCCACAGATTTAAATACACTCTTCATGTATTTGAAGAGAACGAATTGTTACCTGCCATCCATTTTCGGAAAAGCTCGGAAAAATTTGATGCTTACGTATTTGCATGTTTGTCTAATTGAATACTCCTATGGGTCATTGATTTCATAAGATTTATTTAACCCTCTCACATTTAACTATTTATTCACTATTTCATTAGTTTTAATTGTTATAGACTTATCACTTTCATAATTTTAAACTTATTTACAAGCATATTTAAGATAAGTTTACATATTGTTTTTTTTTTAACTATTCGTTTAATATAGTTTTAGGATATTAGCAAGTAGTATTTTATATAATTTATTTTACGGATTACGATTTAATTTATCTGCTTTGTAAATAATTTAGTTTATAAAATGGTTGGATTATAGTTTTAGAATAGTATATTATTGTTAATTAATATTATTGTATTATTATAGTTATAGATAATAATATTTATGTTTAGTATTTAATATTGTATTATATTTTTATTATTGTAATTCGTCCTGTGTACTGTTTCTAGTATAGTTTAGGATTTTTATTTTTCATCTATAAAGTACGTCAGAAATGTTTTGACCATATTTAATAGGTTACCCATAAAAGATGTGATACGACCTACATTTCCTTCAAAACATAAAAACAGTGTATTTAGAAATAAAATCCACTCTCTAAGTTTGTCCAGCTATTGCACATTGGCCAACAGTTATAACGGCAAAAAAACGCTGTTAAATGAAAACACTAAATTCTAATATTTTATTGGAGAGTTAGCTCTACAATTGGTTAAATTGGAAGCGGGTAAATAATCCTACTCTTCCAACTAAACTTTCTGTTTATATAATTGATTACTAAGATGCATGAAAATATTCTTATTTAGTTGGGTAGTTACATAGTACGTTTATTATAAATATTAATTTTATGTCTTTTAAACATATAATTTCCAGTTTTATAAAAATTTATAATACCTTGATCCTAATTGGTCCCTAGCTTAGAAATTTTAGAAAATGGTAACATAAATAATATTTGTAACTGAGTTATCTTAAATTTAAAGACTGATTTGGATATAAACCGCACAAAATATAATAACATTATTTTATTTGCAAAATTTGTGTTTTTAATTAATATGAGTAAATTTCAATTCTAGTATTCTTAAGTTATCCAAACATTAGCTACGCTGAAGCTTATGTTTACTCGATTATTGTTTAAAAAGGAAGGGTAACTTAGGAAGAAGAAACTGAATAAACTGTTTACGTATCCAGGAATCCGATAGAACTTAAAAAGATGGATTGCAAATCAACAGACCTCCACAATAACGATAGTATATATATATATATATATGCATTGTTTGTTACATTTAATCATCATACATCTATGTAAAAACAAAAATTATTAGAGGGAAATTTCAGTTAAAGAAAAATGAGGGAAGAAATAAACTGAAACGAACGAAGAAAACTTGTCCTTTATGAATCTTATTTCCGCTCAACTTCTTGCTGTCTGGGTGGTTTGTGTGTGATGGGATAGTTTCCCATTCTTCTCTTCTCAAAGAGTACGGAGACGGTTTTTGCATAGAACAGTCTTTCATTAAAAAATGAAACCTTTTAGTCGAGCTCCTCCTTGTGCTAAATTTGTTAAACTTAATAAATTATTAAAGTTTAAAAATTGTTTGAAAGGCACATATAGGAAAAGTGACATTCAAAACTAGTTTTTGGAATCATTTGCTTTATAAATTGTGATTGACATATCATATATGTCAATGTTGAGATAAAATATGTTTTGTAAAACAAATTCAATGTTATTGGAAAAAAACCTACGACTTCACTGTAACAGTATTTGACCAAATCTGTGAATACATCCTTATTAATTTTTTATAAATTACTGATATAACTTTATTATTGTAAGTATATTTCTTAAAAAATCAGGATATTTTAATTATATGAAACGCTTTTTTTAAGTAATTAAATTATCTCTAAGTTCAATATTCATGTAATGTAGAGTTAATAATAATCATATTAAAAAGTTTTGTAATTACGATTTTGTATAACTATGCCAAAAAGGAAAAAAATTGTAAATATAGTAATCCAAATACAATTAGTAAAGTAGTAATGAAAAATAAATACGTATTTAACTTTAGCAACATTTAAAATTATGTATTCCTTGGGTCTATATACCTGTTAACTTTTTTGGAGCACATAAAACTTATTTTACAGGAAAGCTAAAAGTTTAATTTATTATTATCATAGCCTCAACGAGTTCTCCTTACTATATAAATATGGAATGATTGGTGGCACACATAGGAAAAGTAATATTCATTAGTAGTGACCTTTTTCCATTTACGCATGGATCAATTTGAGCAAAGAAGAAAGTAATATAATTAGCTACAACATATTTCCACACATAAGCGCTCCACATGATATTAACTGTAATATATAAAGAAATTGTTTTAGAGGTTGTAAAACTCAAAAGTAGTTTTTGGAATAATTTATTTTACAAAATGTGATTGTTGAGATAGATCTATTTGTAAAATAAATAAAATGTGTTTGAAAAAACCTTTTCTCCAACAATATTTTATCAATTCTATGAATTTTTTACTCGTTTTATAAATTACTGATATAAATTTATTATTGCTACATAAACTTTTTTTTAAAATCAGGATATTTTAAGTAAATAAAAGTTCTTTTTAGGTAATGAATTTATCTCTGAGTTCAATATTCTTGCAAAGTGAAGTTAATAATAATAATGTTTAAAGGTTTTGTAACTAAGATTTTTTACAACAATCCCGATAAGGAAGACAATCCCAAAAAGAATAATCCAAATAAAGTTAGTCAGGTAGAAATGAAAAATAAATACTGAGTTTACTTAAAACAAGTTTTAATATTGGATATTCCTTTCCTATCATAAGTTTCAATAATAACCTTCAGTTTCCATGAAATAATTTTCCGGAATATACAGATTAACTAAATTTTTCCACGTAATAATATATTTCTCTGGTTCATTTAAATTTAAAAAGTATTTCAATGATATATAAATTTAAAATATTCAACCCCAGGAGTAACAAGGTTTAATAATAGATTTTATGAAACAACTAAATGAGACCGATTGACAGAAAAATTTGGATTCCCTAGATGATGGTTTTTAAAAGTTGAATGATTTGCTTAAAAATGATACCTTTTGTCACTCTTAAATTCAAAGCAATTTACTATAAGTTCTATTAACTCTCTTATAAAGTTTACAAAATAATTAAATTGGATAATACTTTGGATGGTGAAATAAGAACAATATCTCTCAGCTATTAAATAGAAACATTTTTATAATATTTATTTTTAATAAATAATTTTCTCATAGGAAAATCAAAGACTACAAGTAGAAGTTAAACATATATACGAAATGATCGCTGACATCTCAGCCACAACCAATGCAGTGACATGCACCATCACTAAACACAATTTTTCTTATGAAGTAATGAATCATGTGTATGAATTGGGTTTTTTTAGAGATATCGTGCTCACAGACAGACAGAAGTGAATTTTATCCCATTTCGTTTCCTAAAGGTTATCTAGTTAAAGGGTGAAACTCATAGTTACATCCATTCCAGCGGAGACAGCTACTATCCGTGAAAAGAGATCCATTAGCTGAATAAATCATAGTAATATTGTTTACAAAATACAACACACATTAGTTAGAACTTCAACAAACATATATATGCTTATTTTCTACTCCAGGGTCTTTATGTCAATATTTATCGCTGAGACAATATATTTTAGGATTGTAGTAATAGTTTTCTTATACATTTATTACCAACTATCTGGCAATTTTATGTGCTTTCAATGAAAAAAGAAATGTTTCAATAAAACCAACAAAGCTTCAATATTACAAAGTATCAGGTATCAAGTATTACGGTTTATTTTCTTCAACCTTATCAGCTACTGTTTATGAATGATTCCAATTGTGCATTTACGTATTCAGGCGTAAACAAAGCTTTTCTGGTGTCCAAAATTGTTTACAGATCAATCATAATCACCATTGAAATTCAAAATAAGAAGCATTGTTTGTGATTTGATACGAGTAGAAGATGTATTATGTTTTGTTTCATGTTATATATTCAGTAGAAAAGCGGCCGGGCAAGGGATAATTTAAAAACTCCCCCCCCCCCCCACCCCCCCCCCCCCCCACCCCCCCCCCCCCCCACCCCCCCCCCCCCCCACCCCCCCCCCCCCCCACCCCCCCCCCCCCCCACCCCCAGATCAGTTTTAACAATACGGTATTACATTCAAATGTAACATACATTTACATTCAAATCATTTTTCACGAGAAATTGTGAAATATATGTACAGTTACAGACCATAATATTGGTATAATTATGTAGAATACTTCATATAATGTAACTTTTTTACATTTTTTAAGTTTGAATAAGGGGTTGGCAATTTATGAATTAAAATATAGTTTCGTTTTCAGTATAAGTGATGACAATAATGTTACCTCTTGACATTTAATTTTCAAAAATCAAATCAAATCAAATAATCTTTTATTGCATTTTCTTTACAATTCAACATTGCATCGCAATCGTCAAGAAACCCCTTATAATTTATAGTTTATAAGCAACCCCTTATACATTCACACACACAGTCCAAACTTACATCTTCATACATTCTCTCAAACACATTCTCACTGACCTCAGATCCTATGCTCTCATAAATCCCAGCGGCTCATCATGAATTCATCGACAGAGTAAAACGCTCTAGACACCAGTAGGCGTCTTAGACGAGTGTTTTAAATTGGATTTTTGATTGTTGGAATTCTTTATACTTTCAGGGAGCCTATTGATCAGTTTGACACCATCTTCTTGAGGTAGATGTTGCGACAACGCTAGTCTGTGATGCTGAGTTCGATAGTTGTCCCTGCCTCTTGTTTCATATTGGTGAACGTCCCTGCCATGAATCAGAGTACACCTTGATCTGCAGTACGTAATCACCTCAAAAATGTAGAGGCAGGGCAAAGTCATAAATCCAAGCTCCCTAAAAGATTCCCTACACGACTCTCTGAAACTCAACTTTTGTATGATTCTGACAGCCTTTTTTTGAAGTCTGAATACTCGTTCCAATCTATTTTTGGGCACAGCCTCCCCAAAGTCTTACTCCATTACGCAAAGTGTGGATGTATAAGGCCATAGTAGGCCATTTTTAAAACCTTTGGGGGAACATAACTTTGCTAGGTTGCGCAAGGCATATATACCTGCGGAAACTCTAGCACATATGTGGTCGATGTGGTCGTCCCAGGTCAGCCCTCTGTCAAGGAACATTCCCAGAAACTTTGTAGAGTATGTTTCCTCTAAAAGGACATTATCTACAAATACATCTGGCCCATCCGAACGTGTATTCTGCCGAATGCAGAAATGTACAAAATTTGATTTGGTTTGATTTGTTTTCAAGTTCATTTCAGAAAAGAATTGAATACATGAATTGACTTCAACAAACGTTGTGATTTCCAGTTTCTTGCAGTGTTTTTTCTTTTAAAACAGAGAGTCGTGTCATCAGCATATTGAACTAGTTTCCCATGTTGGATCACCGAGTTCAATCTACTGACATAAATCAGGAATAAAAGAGGCCCAAGGATAGATCCCTGAGGGACACCATGAGGCATTTTGATTTTGTTAGATGTGACGTTCGAAATCTCCACGCTCTGATCCCGCTCCCTTAGGTAAGAAGCAAGCCACAGCTGCGGGAGTCCCCGAACGCCACATTTTCCAACTGGTGCAGCAGTGTCTCATGATGCACACAGTCAAATGCCTTGGACAGGTCAAGAAATATGCTAAGCACATGTTCTCGCCGTTCCAATCCATCGACAACATTTTCCAAAAGGTTGTTCACAGCGTCAATTGTGGATTTGTTTTTTCTGAATCCAAATTGCTCTGGATTCAGAATCCGCTTGTTTTCTAGAAAGCTTTCAAGTCTTTCATAGTAAATTTTTTTCAAACATTTTGCTGAACACCGGAAGAATTGATGTGGGCCGATAATTGCTTGGAATGTAAGGATCGTCCTTCTTGAAAATTGGAATGAACTTTGGCTGTCTTCAAAAGAGAAGGAAAAGTTCCAGATTTGAATGAGGAATTTATCAGTTTTGTGAGTGGTCCTAATAAGTGCCTGAGGCACCGTTTAAGTAACCAAACTGACATCCCATTTGCGTCACCTGTTTTCTTCTTCGAATTCAGTCCCTGTATGACACGTGCTATCTCATCCCCACACACAGGAGGCAGAGCCATGGACGCAACCGGCTCCGGAACACGCCTTCCACAAGATTGAGTTTCCGTGAATGACGGATTCATTGAGGCAACAGAAGAAAAATATTTTATTGAATTTCATTTGCCACTAGTAATTGATCTTCAACAATTGTGTCATCAACTTTGATCACAAATGATCTGGAACCCTTGTCCTTACTCGTATCTCGAGAAGAATCATTAATAATTTTCCAAGCTGTCCTTGAAAAATTTTTACATTTCACCCAAGGCTCTATTGATGTCATAGGCTTTAGCCGCTCGTATGACTTTCTTGTAGATCCTCCGGTATGTTCTAAAAAATTGTTTAAAACGTTCATTTTCACATTCAATAAAGATTTTTGTGAAAGAATTTTAGTTTTTCTCGAGATATGAGAATGCCCTTGGTCAACCATGAAATTTTCTGAGGTTTGGTATTGATTTTTTGTTTTTTTAAAAGGACACGCAACATCTAGATAGTAATTGAAAGCATTACTAAATGCCCGATACATGTCATTGACGTTTTGAAAGTTATTTAAAAAGTTCCAAGATTCATTTTTTAAAAGTTTGTTCAGATGGCAAATGTTTTGAAAAATTACAAACTCGTGAAATTTTGAATTTTGAATTTTGAGTTTGTAGTTTGCATCCATGAACCACTATCTCCTGCGCAAAATGGTCAGAGACCGCCGTATTCAAAAACAGAGACTGTGGTGTCAGAAATGTTGGTAATGACGTTGTCGATGGCAGTACTCGACGTCGCGGTCACTCGTGTCGGTGTATTCACGGACCAATTTAAGTTAAAAGATCTTAGAACATCACGAAGCCGCTGGGTAAGGGGGTTGGTGTGGTCCATTTACATTGATATTAAGATCACCAACTAATACGAAAATTCATTGAATTTTGAGAAAGACGATTTAAGAGATGCTCAAACTTTTCAAAAAAAAGAATGTTCACAGCCATTTGGAGACCTGTAAAGTCCAATAAACCGTTAATTTACCAAAAGAGTTTTGACGAGACTTTGATACCTACGGCCTCAAAATCCAAGTCCAAACTGTTGTGAATTTTAAAAGATTCGATTTTTGACGATTTTTTCACAAAAATTGCCACACACCACCCCCCTTTAAAATGATTTCGACAAAAATAGTTTTGCCAATTCGAAATTTTGAATTTTGAAGATATCGATTGATTCGGGCTTGAAACCATGCTCCGAGACAACCAGCACATCAGGTTTAAGCTCTTCACACAAAAGCGCCAATTCGTAAACCTTGTTAGTCGCAACTTGAGCGTTCTGGTGAATTACTTTAAGCTTGTGATTTGAAATTTTTGAATTTTGAATGTTGAGATTAGAAATATGAGCATTTTTTGATGTTGGATCCGAGGTCCTCCCTAGGTTGGTTTCCGCACTGGTCAGCACTGTCAAGTTTTTTTGAGACAGGAGAAGCGTCCCATCGAGACCATCACTAGGTAGTCCTCTCACGGTGTCCGCGTATGAGAGGCGCTGGAGATTTGGGGATGGCTGTAGGGTCCCAGTCGAATCTCCAACAACCTCAGTAGGCACTGGCTCGAGCGGAGAAGATGCGATGGCCGCCGGAGCGCTCTCGAGTGGACGTTGACGGCGTCTCTGGACTAGAAGAAGCGAGAGCTCTGACAATCATCCCTGCCAGCATCCGTTTCCCCCGCATGGAGAGATGTTGACCGTGTCTCGTGAAATACCCTTCGGCCGACTTCATCAAATTTCAATAAGTGGACGTTGTGCCGGGCAGCCAGTTCCTCCACGAAGGCATTCACGAGCACGGTCTCCACGTGTACGGGGTGGTCCAAGGTCCAGGTCGTGTCGATGCGGCAGAGTGGCGAGGAGAAGCTCGGTGCCGGCCGGTCTGGCCACGATGTAGTTCTCCAGGTGGCGGTAAATGTTTACGCTGCTCGCCGACAGCCAAGTCATTGGGTGCCGGCGATTAGCACCTCACAACACCGTGGTCCAGGGTCAGGTGACGTTTGGTCCGGACGTATGATGTCGAGCAGCCGGGCTCCAGGCATGCACATGCCGCTAACCGATGTCCTAGGGCCAGTCAGTCTTCATCACCATTCCCGCGATGTGACGAGAGTGGCTGTCTCCTCTGACGGTAATTGATGTGTAGTGAGGGATACATGTCTGAGAAGATTGGAAATTTGCGTGTGTTAGTTGAGGTTTTGTTATTTTTTGAACTTTAGGATTTTTTGACTTTGTGAATTTTTTTTGCTGCATTGTCAATATTTTTTCTGCTTAGTTTTTTTTATTTTTTACTTTTTGATTCTATGCAATCGGCGTTTTTTTCCCCCCACGTACCTGCTCCTGTGGTTTACTGCTTGTTGCTATTTTTTGTTTATTTCTTCCTTTTACCTCCGTCCATGGCTCCGCACACTCAAACTTTTCAAGTTGGAGTTTCAAACACTGGTTTTCAGCTGTTAATACTTCCATGGTTGTCTTTAGTGATTTGATCAATGCTATGTTTTCAGTGCATTGACCAACCATACAAGTAGGCTGCTCCTGTAGATCACACTGAAACACCTGAGTCCACGAGAGCTGGAGAGGAAGCTGGAGGCACCTCACACTGGACACCGCAGTCCACTGTCGCGGAAGCGCGGGCGGTCTGGTCGACGCGGGGCGAGACACTCACAGGAAAAATCTGATCAGTGAACTGTAGCAGCCGAGTGTCAGATTCAATGGTGTGGTTTAAAAGTTTTATTATATTCTTCTTCAAGGCGCTCAAATTTATTCCTGCTTATGTGGATCTCTTCTTCAGAGGCTTCAGGTGTTGGTAAAGTGTTTGAGTGATATGGCGTGGGCGGGGGTGGAGTAGACAGGCGGCGAGGCAGGTGCGGTGGCCGAGGGTGTGGCGGGAGCAGGCAGCGGTGACGAGGTGCCGGCAGCGGCAGTGGCGGTCCGGGGCTGGAGTAGCGGCGACAACAGCGAACGCATAGTGACTGGGTGTTTCGCCACTGTGTTTTTTTGTTGCACACAGTCACTGTTGTCTTGTTTGCATCGGGTTTTAATAGATGCGCCGCAGTTTTTCCCGAGACATCGCCAGGAAACGTCACCACTTTTTAAAACCCTATGCTGGCCTGTACTTAAACATTTTCAAAAAGAATGCAAGGTTTTCCAGTCTTTGTTGTTTCGATGGTAAATGACATCTTTCAATAAATAAATAATTAATAAATAGCAAATTTTCCAACAAAACAACAGCAGCAATAGAATATGTATAAACAAAAACAAAAAAAACAGCAACAATAACAATATAAAATATAACAGTTAAAAATAATTAAAATCAATGGCGTTAAAATACACAGCAAAAAAGTAATGTCAGGAGTAGTAACCGATCCAGCGTACCCTGGCATATCAGGTTACGACGATACTGATAACGCCACTAACGATGATTGTACGCATTATCAATACCGCTGATAAGGCTCGGCGCTCCGTAGTTGCGTCAACGTGGTCCTATTGCCGTGTAACAAGTCTAACCTTGTTAGTTTTTGAGGTTAATTGTACAGCTAGAACTCACGGTAAATATTGTCCACGTCACTATAGAATTTCCTCAGCGCAGGTTAATTAAGATTGTTCATATATTAAAACTGTTTATAATATTCTAAAACTTAATAAATTAATTATTAAACTACGGAGCGTCACTAAGCGTGTTAACAGGATAGGACCAGGCCTACCAACAGGCATTTTATTTGAACTGTAAAATTCATTCACTGTCTCAAAAAACCCTCGGCCGGTATATATTTCTGCCTGTTTGCTTTACTAGTTGGTTGAAAACAGCACATTTAGGACTCTTGACTGACGCAAGTCATATGCTACAGTATGTTTTAAACATCTGAGTAGGAGTTTAGGTATCGTCATTAATTAAAAGTTCCAATTCCTGAATATGTAAAAGGTCCCACCTCCTCAAATAAATTCCCAATAGTTATTCTCTGTCAGTTGAAACTCCATAACTTCTAATACTATTATTGACCCTCAGGTGTCTGGCATTTTTGGTGATGAGTACTACATGCTGTCTGAAAGTTTGCAAGACCTTTCCTACTGCAACAAGTGTTCCTCTGCTGCATTGGGGCTACAGCAAGAAGAAAGAAGCCTACACGAGTATCAGGGGCGTGAGTTTAATTAATAAATTATATTAATTATCACAAACATAGCAATATAAGTTTTAGTCATTTACTATTCTCTTCAACCAATGAGTCTAATTATTGAGTAATAAGGGTCTTGTAGGTATATTAATAATAGGGCGTAGGTCACTGTAAGATAGTACTAATATTTAAAGCTGATAAGAAATATATGTGTTAATAGATGTTTTGGATTAACAGTACTTAAATGCAGGTCATTCTGTATGATAAAGCAAACTCTATCAATACTTTCATTGTAGAACGATATCTTGAATTGGATTAATCCGGAAAAAAGGTGTTTGTGCTGATATGACATATTTTTAAACGCAATAACTGTATCAAAATAGGTTTCGGAGACGTTGAATTGAACTGTTACGGACGGAGAGTTTTAGTAACGAAAACAGTTTGCCACCCCTCCTCGCGGGTTAGCAATATTGTCGGCCTCGCTCAGTGGAGAAGGGCGTGAGTATTGGTAGAGCGCCAGGACAACCAAGTTCTTGCGCAGTGACAGAGGACTACTAAGATTGACGGATACCCAGATGGTTACGGTTTGCTCGGTAATAAGGGCGCCACCTTGTTGATGGGATGTGATAGTCGCAGGTCTCCAACAAGGAACAGTTTCCTGCCCTCAGGTATGCTCAATCGAGACCACTACCATGCACGCAAGAACTATTAGGTTTACGACACTAAGCCTTAGGTACTTAAATTAGCCACAGATTTCGGTTGATTATTTTCTAATAGTAAGTTGCAAGGTCTCTAATTAAATATCAGGCAATTAGAAATTAAAAACCAATATTTCACATATTTCATTCTGTATTGCCTATTTCTCTCACAGTGCTAAGGTCTTAAACTAAATAAAACAAATATATATTTAACTTAACTTAAACGTAACTCGTTGGCCAATTGAAATAAAAATAACGAAAAATTATTACGGTAGGAGCGCTCCGATTACTAATACGAAATTACAGTGGCCAAAATCATGATGACCATATTCCCTGAACTACAAAATTACAAAACAATAATTCACATGAATACATAATGTCTAGACATTAAATTAAAGTTGAGTCCCATTTGTCAAAGTCGGAACTGGATCCACCCTGATGCAGTTATTCAGGCCTAGTCCAATAGGTAGAGGCTCCACAATGACATTGACGGAGTTAGTCCGACCTCCCAGGGAAGCACGATGGAATAAGTAGTGTAAAGTCTACTCTCACCAACTGGGCGGACCCAAAACACACACACGAGCCGTCGATTGTGTGCAGCCGTCCGTGCAATCCAATATTGAAACTTTAACTTCATAAAGTCAGTTTTATTCATTTTCTGCGGCTCATTGAAATCAGTAAACACTACTTATAATCAATCATGAAAACAATGTCAAACTTAACTTAAAAGAAACCAGCTGACTAAAACAGCAACATCTGTCACTATTGTTGGTGTGTGTCTAACATACTCGTATTTAGCTTACAGCGGCCAGTAAAATGTAAAGAAACGTTTAATGTATAAACATAAGTACATTAAAAAAGCGCAGAATCTGCCAATTACAATGATATACAATATTGGTCTTAAACACAAAGCATAATTATTCTGACACAGAAAAAATTAATTACGTTTGTTCTTACTTAAACTAATTAATTACAATAATTATAGTAAAGTGTATTGAAGTATTAACATAATGCATTAATGTATGCACTTTCACGGCAATGGTAGGTATAAATTTCATGACAATGGCCTTTACATTATTCTGAGTAAAACTAAATAATATACAAACATTAGGACATAAAGTTACCGATTCAATTATTTATAAAACAGTTAACAAGTTAGTAAGGAAATTTATGAGAGACGATGCAATTGTTACGAGATAATATCTCGGCCTAATTATGTACAATTTACAGAAACAATTTGAGGTTACAGTATTTGACACTATGAACACGTATTTACAACTATTTATCTCCGTGAACTATTAAAAGACTAGATTAGTGTTAATTTATTACAGATAACGTATTAATTTCCTTCGTTTATCGACACGACTTGACAATCTTACTACGAGGCCCAAGGCTTAGTTTACCGTAGATATTTAATTCTGTAAAGACAAAATTATTATACTGAAATTTTACTAACTGACATACGCAAGCGACAAAATATAAATGGCATGGTAATGGCTCACCTTAGCCTAACTCCTTTATTTGAACAGCTGATTGGCGTCTAATCAGTGACCGTTCTGTTATTGCAGCAACAATGAATGCGCGCTTCTTCATTTGGATGTAAAATTTCGTTATGTAGAGTGATCAGTTCTACATAACAATTGCTCAGGTAAAACAGAAAAGTACACGTCACAAGTTGTGATTACAACAATATGTGGTTTTGATAGGAATACTAGATACACTAGATACTAAATACTAGACTCTACACCTACCTCAGTACTCCCAGCCCCTCTTACTCCGCTCCTCATTATAATCAATAATATTGATATATTATTGATCATTCTGGGGGACGTGAAAAGAATACATGGATTCCCTCTCACATCCAGAAAATTCTTTTCAGGTAATATAACACTCCAGTCACAAGGACCAACCAACCTCTGAGCCCTTCAACGCCAGGATGACCAAACATCACGCGTCGTGCGAAGACTAAAAGCTTTTTAGGTACTCTTAGGTAAGATAGACAGTTTGAATGTTTGATTCGCCTATAGCCTAATGTACAAACCTTTACTCAACAAAACTCTCCGTCCAAAAGTAACAGTTTTAATTCCGCTCAGTTATCCTGCACCCTTTATGTAATAAAAGACTTGAACAAGTTGATTTTCATTAAGAGAACCAAAGAATCATCCAAAATAAATCAGAATTTTTATTAGGTACTTAAATAATAGCACGTACTAACAGAATAGGTAATATTATATAGTTTCAACATGATTAACAATATTAAATAGATTAACATTTCAAACAATAACTAGTATAGTTTATAATAATTCTTTCTTTTGTTAGATCTAGTTTTACAATACGGTATTACATTCAAATGTGAACATACATTTACATTCAAATCATTTTCACGAGAAATTGTGAAATATATGTACAGCTACAGACCATGACATTAGTATAACTAAGTTGAATACTTCATATAATCTAACTTTTATACATTTTTTTAAGTTTGAATAAGGGGTTGGCAATTTATGAATTAAAATATAGTTTCGTTTCAGTATAAGTGATAACAATAATGTTACCTCTTGACATTTAATTTTATTTGAACTGTAAAATTCACTGTCTCAGAAACCCTCAGCCTGTATATATTTCTGCCTTTTTGCTTTACTAGTTGGTGAAAACAACACATTTAGGACTCTTGACTGACGCAAGTCATATGCTACAGTATGTTTTAAACATCTGAGTAGGAGTTTAGGTATCGTCATTAATTAAAAGTTCCAATTCCTGAATATGTAAAAGGTCCCACCACCTCAAATAAATTTCCCAATAGTTATTTTCTGTCAGTTAAAACTCCATAACTTCTAATACTATTATTGACCCTCAGGTGTCTGGCATTTTTGGTGATGAGTACTACATGCTGTCTGAAAGTTTACAAGACCTTTCCTACTGCAACAAGTGTTCCTATGCTGCATGGGACTACAGCAAGAAGAAAGAAGCCTACACGAGTATCAGGGGCGTGAGTTTAATTAATAAATTATATTAATTATCACAAACATAGCAATATAAGTTTTAGTCATTTACTATATTCTTCAGCCAATGAGTCTAATTATAGAGTAATAAGGGTCTTGTAGGTATATATTTATAATAGGGCGTAGGTCACTGTAAAGATAGTACTAATATTTAAAGCTGATAAGAAATATGTGTGTTAATAGACGTTTTGGATTAACAGTATTTAAATGCAGGTCATTATGTATGATAAAGCAAACTATTTCAATACTTTCATTGTAGAACGATATCTTGAAGTGGAGTAATCCGGAAAAAAGGTGTTTGTGCTGATATGACATATTTTTAAACGCAATAACTGTATCAAAATAGGTTTCGGAGACGTTGAATTGAACTGTTACGGACGGAGAGTTTTAGTAACGAAACAGTTGTGATTACAAACAATATGTGGTTTTGATAGGAATACTGGATACACTAGGATTGAGGAGGATATAAGAAGAAGTATTCCGTCCGTTAACCCCTACGCAAATCTCAACCAGGATCGTTTCGTTGCTTCAAGACTCTACACCTACCTTCAGTACTCCCAGCCCCTCTTACTCCGCTCCTCATTATAATCAATAATATTGATATATTATTGATCATTCTGGGGGACGTGAAAAGCATACATGGATTCCCTTTCACATCCAGAAAATTCTTTTCAGCTAATATAACACTCCAGTCACAAGGACCAACCAACCTCTGAGCCCATCAACGCCAGGATGACCAAACATCACGCGTCGTGCGAAGACTAAAAGGTTTTTAGGTACTCTTAGGTAAGATATAGACAGTTTGAATGTTTGATTCGCCTATAGCCTAATGTACAAACCTTTACTCAACAAAACTCTCCGTCCAAAAGTAACAGTTTAAAATTCCGCTCAGTTATCCTGCACCCTTTATGTAATAAAAGACTCGAACAAGTTGATTTTCATTAAGAGAACCAAAGAATCATCCAAATAAATCAGAATTTTTATTAGGTACTTAAATAATAGCACGTACTAACAGAATAGGTAATATTATATAATTTCAACATGATTAACAATATTAAATAGATTAACATTTCAAACAATAACTAGTATAGTTTATAATAATTCTTTCTTTTGTTAGATCTAGTTTTACAATACGGTATTACATTCAAATGTAACATACATTTACATTCAAATCATTTTCACGAGAAATTGTGAAATATATGTACAGCTACAGACCATGACATTAGTATAACTAAGTTGAATACTTCATATAATCTAACTTTTATACATTTTTTAAGTTTGAATAAGGGGTTGGCAATTTATGAATTAAAATATAGTTTCGTTTCAGTATAAGTGATGACAATAATGTTACCTCTTGACATTTAATTTTATTTGAACTGTAAAATTCACTGTCTCAGAAACCCTCAGCCTGTATATATTTCTGCCTTTTTGCTTTACTAGTTGGTGAAAACAACACATTTAGGAATCTTGACTGACGCAAGTCATATGCTACAGTATGTTTTAAACATCTGAGTAGGAGTTTAGGTATCGTCATTAACTAAAAGTTCCAATTCCTGAATATGTAAAAGGTCCCACCACCTCAAATAAATTTCCCAATAGTTATTCTCTGTCAGTTGAAACTCCATAACTTCTAATACTATTATTGACCCTCAGGTGTCTGGCATTTTTGGTGATGAGTACTACATGCTGTCTGAAAGTTTGCAAGACCTTTCCTACTGCAACAAGTGTTCCTATGCTGCATGGGACTACAGCAAGAAGAAAGAAGCCTACACGAGTATCAGGGGCGTGAGTTTAATTAATAAATTATATTAATTATCACAAACATAGCAATATAAGTTTTAGTCATTTACTATATTCTTCAGCCAATGAGTCTAATTATAGAGTAATAAGGGTCTTGTAGGTATATATATTAATAATAGAGCGTAGGTCACAGTAAGATAGTACTAATATTTAAAGCTGATAAGAAATATGTGTGTTAATAGACGTTTTGGATTAACAGTACTTAAATGCAGGTCATTCTGTATGATAAAGCAAACTATTTCAATAATTTCATTGTAGAACGATATCTTGAAGTGTAGTAATCCGGAAGAAAGGTGTTTGTGCTGATATGACATATTTTTAAACGCAATAACTGTATCAAAATAGGCTACGGAACAGACGTTGAATTGAACTGTTACGGACGGAGAGTTTTAGTAACGAAACAGTTGTGATTACAACAATATGTGGTTTTGATAGGATTACTGGATACACTAGGATTGAGGAGGATATAAGAAGAAGTATTCCGTCCGTCAACCCCTACGCAAATCTCAACCAGGATCGTTTCGTTGCTTCAAGACTCTACACCTACTTCAGTACTCCCAGCCCCTCTTACTCCGCTCCTCATTATAATCAATAATATTGATATATTATTGATCATTCTGGGGGACGTGAAAAGCATACATGGATTCCCCTTCACTTCCAGAAAATTCTTTTCAGCTAATATAACGCTCCAGGCACAAGAACCAACCAACCTCTGAGCCCGTCAACGCCAGGATGACAAAACATCACGTGTCGTGCGAAGACTACAACGTTTTTAGGTACTCTTAGGTAAGACACTGTAGATAATTTAAATGTTTGATTCGCTTATAGCCTAATGTACAAATCTTTAATCAACAAAACTCTCCGTCCAAAAGTAACAGTTTAAATTCCGCTCAGTTATCCTGCACCCTTTATGTAATAAAAGACTCGAACAAGTTGATTTTCATTAAGAGAACCAAAGAATCATCCAAATAAATCAGAATTTTTATTAGGTACTTAAATAATAGCACGTACTAACAGAATAGGTAATATTATATAATTTCAACATGATTAACAATATTAAATAGATTAACATTTCAAACAATAACTAGTATAGTTTATAATAATTCTTTCTTTTGTTAGATCTAGTTTTACAATACGGTATTACATTCAAATGTAACATACATTTACATTCAAATCATTTTCACGAGAAATTGTGAAATATATGTACAGCTACAGACCATGACATTAGTATAACTATGTTGAATACTTCATATAATCTAACTTTTATACATTTTTTAAGTTTGAATAAGGGGTTGGCAATTTATGAATTAAAATATAGTTTCGTTTCAGTATAAGTGATAACAATAATGTTACCTCTTGACATTTAATTTTATTTGAACTGTAAAATTCACTGTCTCAGAAACCCTCAGCCTGTATATATTTCTGCCTTTTTGCTTTACTAGTTGGTGAAAACAACACATTTAGGAATCTTGACTGACGCAAGTCATATGCTACAGTATGTTTTAAACATCTGAGTAGGAGTTTAGGTATCGTCATTAACTAAAAGTTCCAATTCCTGAATATGTAAAAGGTCCCACCACCTCAAATAAATTTCCCAATAGTTATTCTCTGTCAGTTGAAACTCCATAACTTCTAATACTATTATTGACCCTCAGGTGTCTGGCATTTTTGGTGATGAGTACTACATGCTGTCTGAAAGTTTACAAGACCTTTCCTACTGCAACAAGTGTTCTTATGCTGCATGGGCCTACAGCAAGAAGAAAGAAGCCTACACGAGTATCAGAGGCGTGAGTTTAATTAATAAATTATATTAATTATCACAAACATAGCAATATAAGTTTTAGTCATTTACTATATTCTTCAGCCAATGAGTCTAATTATAGAGTAATAAGGGTCTTGTAGGTATATATATATTAATAATAGAGCGTAGGTCACAGTAAGATAGTACTAATATTTAAAGCTGATAAGAAATATGTGTGTTAATAGACGTTTTGGATTAACAGTACTTAAATGCAGGTCATTCTGTATGATAAAGCAAACTATTTCAATAATTTCATTGTAGAACGATATCTTGAATTGTAGTAATCCGGAAGAAAGGTGTTTGTGCTGATATGACATATTTTTAAACGCAATAACTGTATCAAAATAGGCTACGGAACAGACGTTGAAATGAACTGTTACGGACGGAGAGTTTTAGTAACGAAACAGTTGTGATAACAACAATATGTGGTTTTGATAGGATTACTGGATACACTAGGATTGAGGAGGATATAAGAAGAAGTATTCCGTCCGTCAACCCCTACGCAAATCTCAACCAGGATCGTTTCGTTGCTTCAAGACTCTACACCTACTTCAGTACTCCCAGCCCCTCTTACTCCGCTCCTCATTATAATCAATAATATTGATATATTATTGATCATTCTGGGGGACGTGAAAAGCATACATGGATTCCCCTTCACTTCCCGAAAATTCTTTTCAGCTAATGTAACGCTCCAGGCACAAGAACCAACCAACCTCTGAGCCCGTCAACGCCAGGATGACAAAACATCACGTGTCGTGCGAAGACTACAACGTTTTTAGGTACTCTTAGGTAAGACACTGTAGATAATTTAAATGTTTGATTCGCTTATAGCCTAATGTACAAATCTTTAATCAACAAAACTCTCCGTCCAAAAGTAACAGTTTAAATTCCGCTCAGTTATCCTGCACCCTTTATGTAATAAAAGACTCGAACAAGTTGATTTTCATTAAGAGAACCAAAGAATCATCCAAATAAATCAGAATTTTTATTAGGTACTTAAATAATAGCACGTACTAACAGAATAGGTAATATTATATAATTTCAAAATGATTAACAATATTAAATAGATTAACATTTCAAACAATAACTAGTATAGTTTATAATAATTCTTTTCTTTTGTTAGATCTAGTTTTACAATACGGTATTACATTCAAATGTAACATACATTTACATTCAAATCATTTTCACGAGAAATTGTGAAATATATGTACAGCTACAGACCATGACATTAGTATAACTAAGTTGAATACTTCATATAATCTAACTTTTATACATTTTTAAGTTTGAATAAGGGGTTGGCAATTTATGAATTAAAATATAGTTTCGTTTCAGTATAAGTGATGACAATAATGTTACCTCTTGACATTTAATTTTATTTGAACTGTAAAATTCACTGTCTCAGAAACCCTCAGCCTGTATATATTTCTGCCTTTTTGCTTTACTAGTTGGTGAAAACAACACATTTAGGACTCTTGACTGACGCAAGTCATATGCTACAGTATGTTTTATACATCTGAGTAGGAGTTTAGGTATCGTCATTAACTAAAGTTTAAATTCCTGAATATATAAAAGGTCCCAGTTCCTCAAATACATTTTCCAATAGTTATTCTCTGTCAGTTAAAACTCCATAATTTCTAATACTATTATTGACCCTCAGGTGTCTGGCATTTTTGGTAATGAGTACTACATGCTGTCTGAAAGTTTGCAAGACCTTTCCTACTGCAACAAGTGTTCCTCTGCTGCATGGGACTACAGCAAGAAGAAAGAAGCCTACACGTGTATCAGGGGCGTGAGTTTAATTAATAAATTATATTAATTATCACAAACATAGCATTATAGTCATTTACTATATTCTTCAGCCAATGAGTCTAATTATAGAGTAATAAGGGTCTTGTAGGTATATTAATAATATAGGCGTAGGTCACAGTAACATAGTACTAATATTTAAAGCTGATAAGAAATACATGTGTTAATAGATGTTTTGGATTAACAGTACTTAAATGCAAGTCATTATGTATGATAAAGCAAACTATTTCAATAATTTCATTGTAGAACGATATCTTGAAGTGGAGTAATCCGGAAGAAAGGTTTTTGTGCTGATATGACATATTTTTAAACGCAATAACTGTATCAAATTAGGCTTCGGAACGGACGTTGAATTGAACTGTTACGGACGGAGAGTTTTAGTAACGAAACAGTTGTGATTACAACAATATGTGGTTTTGATAGGAATACTGGATAAACTAGGATTGAGGAGGATATAAGAAGAAGTATTCCATCCGCCAACCCCTACGCAAAATCTCAACCAGGATTGTTTCGTTGCTTCAAGACTCTACACCTACTTCAGTACTCCCAGCCCCTCTTACTCCGCTCCTCATTATAATCAATAATATTGATATATTATTGATCATTCTGGGGGACGTGAAAAGCATACATAGATTCCCTTTCACTTCCAGAAAATTCTTTTCAGCTAATATAACGCTCCAGTCACAAGAACCAACCAACCTCTGAGCCCATCAACGCCAGGATGGACCAAACATCACGCGTCGTGCGAAGACTACAAAGGTTTTTTAGGTACTCTTAGGTAAGATACTGTAAATAATTTAAATGTTTGATTCGCTTATAGCCTAATGTACAAATCTTTACTCAACAAAACTCTCCGTCCAAAAGTAACAGTTTAAATTCCGCTCAGTTATCCTGCACCCTTTATGTAATAAAAGACTCGAACAAGTTGATTTTCATTATGAGAACCAAAGAATCATCCAAATTATTCAGAATTTTTATTAGGTACTTAATTAATAGCACGTACTAACAGAATAGGTAATATTATATAATTTTAAAGGTAATATTATATAATTTCAACATGATTAACAATATTAAATAGATTAACATTTCAAACAATAACTAGCATAGTTTATAATAATTCTTTCTTTTGTTAGATCTAGTTTTACAATACGGTATTACTTTCAAATGTAACATACATTTACGTTCATATAATTTTCACGAGAAATTGTGTAATATATGTACAGCTACAGACCACAATATTGGTATAATTATGTTGAATACTTCATATAATAAACTTTTATACATTTTTTAAGTTTGAATAGAGGTAGGCAATTTACGAATTAAAATATAGTTTTGTATCCAATAGTTTTGTAATGTAATGTTAAAGGTCCGTGCTCCTCAAATAAATTTCCCAATAGTTATTCTCTGTCAGTTGAATCTCCATAATTTCTAATACTATTATTGACCCTCAGGTGTTGATTTTTGGTGAGAACTACTTGCTGTCTCAAAGTTTGCAAGACCTACCCTACTGCAACAAGTCTTCCTCTGCTGCATGGGACTACAGCAAGAAGAAAGGAGCCTACACGTGTATCAGGCGCGTGAGTTTAATTAATAATTTATTTTTATTATCACTAACTTTTAGTTACTATATTGTTATGTCAATGGCTCTTATTATAAAGTAATAAGGCTCTTATAGGTATATTATTAATAGAGCGTAGGTCACTGTAGGATAGTACTAATATTTAAAGCTGATAAGAAATATGTTTGTTAATAGATGTTTTGGATTAACATTATTTAAATACATGTCATTCTCTATGATAAAGCAAAGTATTTAATAATTTCATTGTGGAACGATATCTTGAAGTGGAGTAATCCGGAAGAAAGTTGTTTGTCCTGATATGAATTATTTTTAAACACTATAACTGTATCAAAATAGGCTTCGGAACAGACGTTGAATTGAACTGTTATGGACGGAGAGTTTTTGTAACGCAACAGTTGTGATTACATCAATGTGTGCTTTTGATGGGAATACTGGATACACTAGGATTGAGGGGGATAAAAGATGTATTCCGTCCGCCAACCCCTACGCAAATCTCAACCAGGATCGTTTCGTTGCTCCACGACTCTACACCCACTTCAGTACTCCCAGCCCCTCTTACTCCGCTCCTCATTATAATCAATAATATTGATCTTTTTTGATCTTTCTGGGGGACGTGAAGAGCATACATGGATTCCTCTTCACTTCCAGAAAATTCTTTTCAGCTAATATAACGATTATGTAAATGTAGGTCATTCTCTACGATGAAGCAAATTATTTCATTGTGCAATCGAGTCTCCTTCACTTCCAGAAAATTCTTTTCAGCTAATATAACTCTCCAGGCACAAGAACCAACCAACCTCTGAGCCCTTCAACGCCAGGATGACCAAACATCACGTGTCGTGCGATGACCAAAACGTTTGTAGGTACTCTTAGGTAAGATAGGTAATTTGAACCCCTAAACCCTATTTGGTTTTTTTAAATTTTATAATAAATATTTCATTCTTTAAATTAATTTCAAAAACATGTATGTGATGTTAGAAGTTTTGAAACAGTTATAGATATTACTGATTATTAGAGCTTTTATCCTAAAAATGACTTCTTGATTGAACGATATTATTTTTATATAAAACTCCAATGCTTTTTTACCCAAAACTTTTCTAATAGTACAGGATTAGTTTTAAAATATAGATTGTTTAAACAAGTTGTGCCTGGCAATTACATTTTACATTTGTGGCTAAAATTGTGTCTTATGCCGGGATATTGGGGATACTTAACCAAAGAATTTTACTAAAACCTGTAAATTGACTGTTCTGGTATAAATTTACGTTACCTATTTCTATCAATATAATAATTACTTTCGTGAACAGAGTCAAACAAAAGAAAACATTTGGAGTTTTAGTTCTACGGTTCTGTAGTGTTTTTTTTTTTTTTTTTACTGAAAATATTATTGCATAACATGGGGCAATATAAACCTTCAGTGGATATTGTTGCACAATATTTAGTAAATTCCTTCAAGTAATGTGCTAACTATTATGTATAAAACACCTTGTTTATTTTAAATTATAAAAAAAACGATAAAACTGTTTTATTAATTTTTCGTCAGTCTAACACTTTTAATGTTTTATTCAAATACTCGTTCATTCGTGTAATTCAAAAATGAGTTATAAATACCATGTAAGTATGTTGAATAAATGTAATTTAAATAAAACAATGCTCCATGTAGAAAAATCTGAAGCATAAAACAGTTTTAGAAGATTGTGTAGTAAGAAACCAATTGAGTTGGTTAAGATATTTAATATTTTGTACTAAGTTCTTAAAAAAAATATAAAACCGTAAGAATGATAAGCAATAACACTGGAATTATTATCCTTATTTATCTCTAAATACACATCCAGAGCTAATCAACATACATATTAGTACATTTTTTTTAATTAAACATGGAAAACTAGATGTTTTACATCTACATGGTCTAAATTTATCATAAATATGATCCGTTATAAGTGTGAATAGATAGTTTTAATATAATCTTATTAATTAAAATTACTTTACTACTTTAGTGTATCGTATTTTTACTATTTTTGCATTACAATATAAGAGCAACATACATAATAACATTATCAAAATTAAAGAAAGGTTACAAAATTGGTAAGTATCAATGTTTACACAGTAGCTATGACCATTTTGGCTGTGATTGCGCGCGGGTCGAAAGTGGTCAGTTATTTATGACTGGCCGAAACGAGTACAATTATCAAATGTAAGCAAGTGGGTATATTATTCTGAGTACTAAATTATAATATAATCTATATTCTGTTGTACTCGTATTATTTCTTGAAAAGTGTGTTGAGTAATAAATAATTTAATACCACAATAAAGTATACTTAATTACAGTTAAAAACCACTTCAGGTAATTTTCCTTGTTAATGGAACATTTTCATTAAAATAGCCTATTGCTAAAAATTCAAACCAAATACGTTTGCACAGATGGGATGTATTCTAGACGTTATTAGTAATGATATCAGAGGGTAGAATATGGATAAAATACAATCCTCATTAACCTCACTGGCTCAGGCATGAAAGAATCAATGTTAGTATCTTATCAGACTATCTTGCAGCGCTAAACGTTGTTGTTTTTTTATGTTACCAGTTACTTTGAAAGGTGCGTGAAAAGCGTTACATAATGATACGTTTAGTGTTGTTTTCAATAATTTACACTTTCATTACTGGGGTATACATGCCAAAATATTGTGCCTTAATTAAGTACTCATACAATAATGTTTAAAATGTTTTAAACTTACAGATGATATGGAGCATTTGTATCAGACATAAAACTATCTAAATGAAAATGTGTAGCTATATATTATTATACTACTAAATGTAACGTCAATTCGTTATATTTTGTTGATAATATAAAATATCTTATGTTATAAATCAAATAATATTCTTCAAAATTAATGACATGCCATACATCGTACAGTGTACACCAAGAAATATGTAAAATTATGAAAACATTCAGACAACTTTAAAAGGATAGAAAGTTAACGCTCTAAGACGCGTTGACCACAAAGCTGTGGAATTAAAAGGAATCCAATTAAATATCTACAGTTTTATTCTCCGAGTAACTTATTTGAACGTTTTAAATTGTAGTTTATACTTTTATATCCGTCAAGCAACGGGGTTTTCATAGGTAATCCTATATCTAACTTAATTATCTTTTGAACAAAATTATACAAACGATATTTTTTTCAAAGTGTTCTTTTTTCATTGAGTTAAAAATTGTATGTCCCGTACACTTAATCATTGCTTGAAAATATGTTTAAATGGCATTTATAGTTCTATAAGAGCAATTTGAAAGCATATATTTAAACAATATTGATGTATGTATTTTTAATACTGATTTTGTGATTCATATGTAAGATTAACCAAAAATGTTGTTTTAACAAGCCTAGTCTAAATTACGTACAAATATTAGCAGTAGGGGTAGGTACATAAATAATCAATTAGTTTTAAGCTACAGTCCAAGTTTTAAGAACTGTAATCATGTTCTCCGCAACCACTGTGATGATAATCAGTTGTGTTTGAGTTTAGGCGTGGTTTTTAGTTGCCACCGAGATATTTATAGCTACTGGGTACCAATAAATAGCGTAAACTTGTTGTGGTTCTGCAAGTCAACCCGTGAAAATTATGAACGTATTACCTGATAACGTATATATGTAAAAGAAAAAACTTTTTGGTAGAGAAGTCTGTTTTTAATTTTAAATTGATAGACTATAAAGATACTTTATAGAAAACTAAAAAATAGAAACATGAGAGTTTAATGACGGTGAATATGAGTTAATTTTACAGTAATTGAATTAATAAGGTTTAAGGAATTCTACATTTTATGGATTTATGACTTGAGAAAATTACATGTTTATTGAATAACATATAACGGTTTGACTGCAGTTTTTTAAAGAATAAAAGCTTATAAATAAAAATCTCCACTCAAATTTTGCAATGTACATGTTGTCAAAAGTTCATATCCTTATATTTAAACCTATTCTGTGGGCTCGACTATAAGATGTATAAAAATGTTCATTGAAACTCCATCCACTCATTATCGGATAATCACATTTTTTTTAGATTATTGTGGCTGATGTTAGAAATAATAGCTTGTTAGTTTTTGTAAAAAAATAGTTATTGAAGATGAAATAAATTATTTATACCGTAAACCAATGCTTGCCTAGAATAATGGAGCAATTGTGACAAGCAGTAAACTAAATAAGTTGTAAAAAATACAAAAAAAAAAACACGTTAAAATTAGGGCTAAAAAGCACGTTATTGGCAATACACACACACACACACACACACACACACACACACACACACACACACACACACACACATATATATATATATATATATATATATATATATATATATATATCTTGTGTGCGTGTTGTGTGAATCAACTCCTCCTAAAGGGGCTAACCGATTTTAATGGTATTGTTTATCTGTATTTAGGTGTGTTCGATAATGGTTTGGGTTTACAAATTTAAACAGACACAAATTAAATATATTGAAGATAATAGATTGTAGTTTTCACTGCGCGTGCACATTATAAATTGCAATTACGTGACAGTTACGTAAGGGAAATTGCCAAAAACTACTTGGGGGCTCTAAATTATGAATTTGGCTTTAAAATAAGATTCTGGTCGAACTTAAAGCTTGATTGTTAGATCACTTTATAATTAAGTAGGTGCACATGTAGGATGCCTCTTTTTATTATTTCCTTGTGGTTTGAGAAGCCCTAAGCCAACCAAAATTTTCAAATAATGTTTAATTCAAATCATAAGCATGAGCAGTAATGAAAATTTTAAAATAATTTTCATATTAATTAAAATTTACTTGAGTTACTGAGCGTTTGTAAAATTAACTTAATTTTTGTCATACCTTACATACTAGAACTGTCGCAACAGTTCAATAATCATTACAATGATTGTGTTTTTATTACAATGACTCAAAACTATATCTATAAATATTCATTCTAATCTTAATAATGTAAAAATGCGAAAGTACCTTCGCTTGTTTATTTTGCTTTCATGCATGACTGCTGAACCGATTGTACTGGAAATTGACATTCTTACGGTCTCTGGGATAAATATAGGCCTCTTCTTATTCCAAAAATATCTGATGTTTCGCTCCTTTGGTCAAAAGTAGAGAAAAATAGCATATTCGTCCCTAAAGTTAAGAAATATTATTTTGAAGAGCCTTTTAAACTGACACAGGTATATATACATATATCTATATACACACACAGACACAGTAAGTTATATATATATATATATATATATATATATATATATATATATATATATATATATATATATATATATATATATATACAGGGTGTTCTGAAAAAAGGTGCCCATAAGTCAGGGCGTGATTCCTCACATCAAAATAAGAAAAAAAGGTCTAATTAACATAGGTCCGAAAATGCTTAGTTACCAAGTTATACAGGGTGAAAGATTTCGTCTGAATTTCAGTTCCCCTGCTGCAACGAAGCCCTACGGGTATTTGTTGGCTGTTAATTGAGATGTACAATTTAGCGTAATTTATGTAAGATGAACTGAAAAGTTGAATAAAACCGTTTTCCAGACCTGTAGCTACAGTAATTTTTAAAGATATGTGACGAAATACGCGAAACTTGGTCCCGAAAAAACAAGTTACATTTAGGTTTGAAGCAGATTTACTATGTTTAAATGTACAATAAACACAAAATATTTTTTCACGGTACTTGTAGAAAATTTAATTTCGAAGAGAAAGATGTAAAATAAGTCTATAATAGGACAAACGCAAACTTTAAAAAATAATCCTTAATTACATACAAAACGCATGAAAAATAGACAAAATCTGTTAAGCTCTCTACAAATGTAATATTGAAATTAAAACAGCTGTTTTATTAAAATATTTGATTTGAGAAACAAAATAATTTCTATTTAAAACATATGTTTTAACAATGTAACATTGTTTATAATAATTTAAATAAACATTACAAGCAGCTATTTTTCCATTGCTCATTAAGTGCGTGTGTTGATCTGTACTTTAATACAAGTTAGTGCGAGTGCCGTTGAAGTTAATTTTTGATAGCTAATAATATCTTATTCATCATGGCAGGTAATATGAATATTATGTACACTAATGGTGAAATGGCAGACATGCATTTTAATGTACGGTCTTGCACATTGCAACAGTCGTCAGGCTAGACGACTCTATCAGGAACATTTTCCTCATAGACAGTTACCGACTCATAAAATGTTTTCTTCCATTCATAGAAGGCTAAGCGAGACGGGAACCTTTAAATCTGGAAAAGTTGGTAGATCAGGACGGCCACGTACAACGTGTACAGCTGAATTGGAGGAGGGCGTGTTGGACGAAATAGAGAATCATCCTGGAAGAATGTACTAGAGAACTAGCCTTGGATTTCGGTGTTAGTAATTCAATTGTCTGGAAGATTTTACATGAGCAGCAGTTGCATTCTTATCACTATCAAAGGGTCCAGGCTCTTTTGCCTCGAGATTACTTTCCTCGTGTTTCAGCTATGCCAATGGCTTATCCAAAGGTGCAGAAATCCCACATTTTTTAAATTACATTATCTTTACTGATGAAGCAAAATTTTCAAGAATGGCTATTCTTAACACCCACAATACTCCACATGTGGGCAATTGAAAATCCACGTGCTATTTCAGAGAACCGTCACCAATATCAGTTTTTCTATAAACGTATGGGCTGCTATTCTGGGTGATAAAATTTTTATTAGTTTTTTTACCTGATACGCTCAATGGTGAAAATTATTTACATTTCTTGACGACTAATCTGAATGAGTTACTCGAAGATGTGCCACTATACACACGCAACAACATGTGGTTCATGCAGGATGGAGCTCCAGCTCATTACACATTACAAGTTAAGAGAATTTTTAAATGAAGCATATCCCAAACAGATGGATTGGTCGAGGAGCCCCAGTAGCATGGCCTGCAAGGTCACCTGACCTCAATCCTCTAGACTTTTTCTTATGGGGACATTTAAAGACGCTTGTCTACGACTCGCCTGTGGATACCATAGAAGAGTTGCGAATAAGGATTGTTAACGGGATTCAAAGGATACGTGGAGACACCTGGGATCTTCGAAAGAGTTCGGCAGTCTATGAGAAGACGGCTGGATGCTTGTATTTTGAATGAGGGGAAACATTTTGAACATCTACTGTGACGTGGTTAGTTTTTTTAGGACAAGTGTAACTTTTTTGTTGAATGATAATTCAGATAACCTTTTTATGTATGATAATGTATGATTGTTAAAAATATTTACTTGATAAAAAATAATAGTAACTCATTAATTTGTTTTAATAAAACAGCTGTTTTAATTTCAATATTACATTTGTAGAGAGCTTAACAGATTTTGTCTATTTTTCATGCGTTTTGTATGTAATTAAGGAATTATTTTTTAAAGTTTGCGTTTGTCTATTATAGACTTATTTTACATCTTTCTCTTCGAAATTAAATTTTCTACAAGTACCGTGAAAAAAATATTTTGTGTTTATTGTACATTTAACATAGTAAATCTGCTTCAAACCTAAATGTAACTTGTTTTTCGGGACCAAGTTTCGCGTATATTTCGTCACATATCTTAAAAATTACTGTAGCTACAGGTCTGGAAACGGTTTTATTCAACTTTTCAGTTCATCTTACATAAATTACGCTAAATTGTACATCTCAATTAACAGCCAACAAATACCCGTAGGGCTTCGTTGCAGAGCAGGGGAACTGAAATTCAGACGAAATCTTTCACCCTGTATAACTTGGTAACTAAGCATTTTCGGACCTATGTTAATTAGACCTTTTTTTCTTATTTTGATGTGAGGAATCACGCCCTGACTTTATGGGCACCTTTTTCAGAACACCCTGTATACAGGGTGATTCATGAAGAGTTCTCCCCCCCCACTTCTACAGCACATTGTACTAGTAAAAATAATGAAAAAATGTTATATAAACATAGGTCCGAAAACGCTTCGTTAGCGAGTTACAGCTAGCGAAAGATTTCGCCTGAATTCCTGGGTAAAGAGTAAAATAAAGCCATACTGAACTTTTGGAAAGGTTAATTAAGTAAGAAATATCGTGGATTCTTATGTATTTTTACCTGATAAAGCTAATAAAATAGATTTCAGAACTGTACCTGTAGTAGTTTTTGAGGGATTCAGGATTAAATGCAAAAAAATTGGGGCACGAAACAATGTTTTTTTTAAGTTTGATGTACAATAACTTTGTTAAATTGGTAATAAATACATAAAATCAACAAACATTAATTGTAGAGAATTTAATTCTGAGAAAATTAATATAATCAAAGTCTAAAATAAAACAGAAAGAAGTACAAAAAAATCGATTTTATTCAGTATAATACATTAACTAGCTGTAAAGAAATACCGTACGGTATTTAGTTAAAATAAAACAAAAACAAAATGTTTGTTCCTTAATGATGAGATAAATTGAGGAAAACAAGATTAACTGTTAAATAAATTTGGTTTGTAAATAAAAATATCATTTTTTATTACGTTGTATTTTTTTTATAAAAATTTACATCAAATGTTCGAAAATAAATTAAGCAAACATTTTCCCCATTATTGTTTACTAATCATCGAAAATGCAGTTTTTTGTTTTATTAATTTCTAAGTTTGGTAACGCACGAATGACAGCTGATCAACAATGGTATTCTGTACTGTTACGTTAGAACTGTGTATTAGTGGTGTTTTGCAAGCTACAGCAGGAGATCGGGTTCTGTGAATCGTGTTATTAAATGCAATTTTTTCTGTGAGTTTATAATTCGATTGTTTATTCAGCGAAAAAATGCCTTACTTATTTACATCAGAGGAATACGCTGATATGGTTTTTATTTTGGGTTACTGTAATGGTAATGCTAGAGCTGCTGTAGAAGAATATGAACTACGTTACCCTAATAGGAGGATTCCAGATACCAAAACAATTTCAGGAACTTTTCGTACTCTTCGGGAAACAGGATCACTACCAAGTACTAGAACCCAATTATGAACGAGCTGTCCAACTTGATGATGATATTGTTATTAATGCTGTTCATCGCAGTCCAGGTGTAAGTACACGACGTATTTTCTAGGCGGATAGGAGTTTTCGCAGTCAACGGTGTGGAGGTCACTTAATCGAAACAAATTTTATCCGTTTCATAAACAAAAGGTTCAACATCTACAGCTAGGGGATGGTCCGCTTCGCTTGGAGTTTTTGCAACTTTTTGAATATTAATAATCAACTCTACAAGCGTATTTTGTTTACGAATGAGGCACAATTCACTCGGGATGGTGTCAATAACTTGCACAATGAACACTCATGGGCAGAAGAAAATCCACATGAGGTAGTGGAACAGAACTTTCAACACCGATTTAGCGTCAATGTCTGGTGTGGCCTTTTGCACAATCGGCTGATTGGACCTTTCATATTACCTGGGACGCCTAAATGCTGAGTTCTATTTGCATTTCCTTCAAGAAGAGTTGCCGCAGCTGTTAGAGAATGTTCCTTTATATCTCAGACAAAATTTGTACTTCCAGCATGACGGAGCATCTCCCCACTTTTCACGTGCCGTTTCTGCTTACTTAAATCATCAATTTCCTGGACACTGGATTGGTCGTGGAGGGCCTCACCCTTGGCCACCAAGATCACCAGATCTATATCCATTGGATTATTGCATCTGGGGATGGATGAAATACATTGTATACAAGACAAAAAGTGAATTCTCGTGATGAATTATTTGCCCGTATTATGGATTCGGCTGTGCAGATATAGGGAAGTCCTGAAAAATTAAGAAAACGCAACAAAAGCAATACACAAACGTGCTGCAAAATGTATTGATAATGATGGCCTCATTTTCGAACATCTATTATAAAAAGGTGCGTAACGGTTGGCCCAAACCTGATTAATTTTGCTTAAAACTAGTAATGTATTATACTGAATAAAATCGATTTTTTTGTACTTCTTTCTGTTTTATTTTAGACTTTGATTATATTAATTTTCTCAGAATTAAATTCTCTACAATTAATGTTTGTTGATTTTATGTACTTATTACCAATTTAACAAAGTTATTGTACATCAAACTTAAAAAAAACATTGTTTCGTGCCCCAATTTTTTGCATTTAATCCTGAATCCCTCAAAAACTACTACAGGATACAGTTCTGAAATCTATTTTTATTAGCTTTATAGGTAAAAATACATAAGAATTCCACGATATTTCTTACTTAATTAACCTTTCCAAAAGTTCAGTATGGCTTTATTTTACTCTTTACCCAGGAATTCAGGCGAAAATCTTTCGCTAGCTGTAACTCGCTAACGAAGCGTTATCGGACCTATGTTTATATAACATTTTTTCATTATTTTTACTAGTACAATGTGCTGTAGAAGTGGGGGGAGAACTTCATGAAATCACCCTGTATATATATATATATATATATATATATATATATATATTATATATATATTTAATATATATATATATTATTATATTATATTATAAATATATATATGTATATATATATATATATATATATATATACCTGTATATAATATTAAATTTGAGAGAAATATAATTGACACCAAAAAATCTCTATTACACTTAACACATTTGAAAACTTTCGTAATAAGGTATAATACCCTATAATTCTACTGTTCTTCCTTAATCGCTGGTATAAATTGAATTATTTATTCACCTCTTCGAATTTGCAATTTCCTCCATCCATTCTTTCCCTAAATTTTATTAAATGTTTAATTAAATTGTAAGTAAGTTATCAAATATTTAGTGTTAAGATCAATACCCAAATCGCTAACAAAATTTATTTGCAAATTGAAGTTACTTCTTTTCGTTAAGTAATGTAATGATGGTACGGGGTTTGACCAAATTACAATGTACTAAGAGAGACAAACAGCCCAAAATATTCAGAACTCCTGGTTTATAATATTCTTTACTTTGCTATGTAGTCTCCATATAAATGTACCTAACCAAATGTCTTCTTAACACACTAATCTCATCCACTGACATAGTAGTTTTGAAAAAGTACTATATTTGAACACTTACAATAAAAGTATATTTTGTTTATTTATGTAAATAAAGGGCATGAAAGTTTAGCTCACTACATAAAGCTTGCACTTGCTAAAATTTTCCAAGCGGCTACATGTACAGTGTTAATCTTTTTAAGAAATAAAAATTGGAGAAATAAAAAATTTGAATTTCTGGCAATGTTTATCCCTTTGATACCTTTCTTTTTCAATATGTTTCCAGACAGGAAAAGCATATTATAATTACTAATTCTGTTTAACTTTATTAGTTAGTAAACTGTTAGGTTTTTTTTTAATTCTAATATATAACTTATTCCACGTATAAACGCAAATCATTATTTCGTTGCTTAAACATTTACTTTAGGATATTAGGCTATATTTAACCATGTATAAGTCAGTCACATATTTATGTTAAACAAACCAAAAATTATTTTGTTTATACAACTGAAGTAGGTCAACTGATATCGAATATGCTCGGAAATAGGTTAATCTTTCATCAATGAAGTTATAAAACTAAAATAAATTAAATTAAAGTAACTGCTTTGTGAACCTCACTATAACATTTTTGATATATCAACAATATAAGAACATTTAACTTAGTAAACAAAATTAACTCGTACTCTCTTTACTAGGAAAGCTGTTATTTGCTTTATTTATGGAATTTTTAAATTACGTTTTGCCGTGGTAGGGTATGGTGACTATCAGTCAGTAAGAGTACATATTTTTTTAGCTTCAACCAAAACAATTCATTTAAAAAAGTAATTTTATATGATTATTTATATTTTTTGCAATTACTTTATAAACAATATTATTATTATCAGTAATTTTACAAGTACTCTAATTGACATTGACTTTTGCATAAAAATATCTCTATTAAAGTAGTAAAGATCCGGTAAAGGGGAAAATTATACTTAATAATAACCCAAGCAAACTGTACTGAAGTGAAAGTTACGAGAAAGGTTAATACTACATAAAAAGGCCTTTACAAGCCTTAGGTAACCTTAACCTGCTTTAACAAACCGGGTCAGCTGAAAACAGCAAACAGCTGAAGGTGAATTACCTAAGGGACTATGCAATTTTATGTAAGACGTTAGCAGCTCTAGGTCCAATTTACTACCGGGAGTTTGCAGATAATTTTGTTTATTAAACTGGGGATTGTCCATTGTAAGTGTAATTTTGATGAAAATAATGAAAATATGTGGTGGGCTTAATTTATTCATTTGAGAGTTTAAACAATATATAGAAACCTTTCAGCCTTCCAAATAAAAATTGCAATAATTGGGTACGTAGTTTTACACCCACTTTGATCTAAAGATACGAATGTTTGTTTGATGTATTTTATATTTAGTGTCTCAGCTGTTACCACAGTTACACTGTTGCAAAAATTTAAAGCAAAAAACATAAAAAGTTATAGTAATTGACTCTAAGGTATAAAAATCATCGTAAAGGATGGAACAGGTATATTTTTAGATGAATTTAGTACATCATTAAATATACTATAATTAAACAGCTCATCCTACATAATGTGGAATTTAATATAGTTTGTTTTGTTTCTTTGATACCTGTGCAGGTTATCTCATGCAAAAATTATCACACCACATAATTTGAATTTTATTAGTTTATAATTACCAAAATTGTGTTATTTTTAAACGTACATCTATAATACACGCAACACTGCTTCACAAATGCTTGCCTGTACAGCACTCTGGATTTAATGCATCTGAAATGCGTAAATAAGGTTTTGGTGGTCATTTTAAAACAATAATACATAAACATTGTGTTAATTATAATAATGTTAAGTGACAGTTTCAAAGACTTATTTAGTTAAAAAGTTTCAGTCATAAAAAGTTCATTTTTTAGTTATGTTGAAAGGGGCACATGTACAGTATTTTTTGGTTTATTTAATTTCTTTAAATATCTTGGGTAGAAAAAACTTTTATTTTAATTTATAATATTAATCTGACATTTAATTTTCTTACTAGGTTTTAAATCATATAGTTTATTTAGTGTTAAATTATCAGTTAAAAACTAATTTATAAAAGCCTTTAATGGTTATTATGAGCTTAAAAGACAAACAATCAGATGATGTAGTAACGCATGATATGACGTAACAACTTGGGTATAACGCCAGCGGAAAATTGTTCGCGCGGTGTGGCGTACTCCTATATTGTACATAGTAAACATTGCGTGTCACTTGGAACAGTTCCAAAACATGAGATAGAAGCGGAGTGTTAGTTACGATTACGAGTGGGAGCGTAACTCATCGTATATCCACCCTGTATTATTTCGTGTGATTGGGTGAAAGAATTATATAGGCTACTATAGAGCAGCTGTGTCCACGAAATATTTAAGTATTTTTATAATGATCTTCTGTAAAACTTGTTCCAGTTAAAACTGTTTCGCATTATCGATTACTTGATTCATCTTTCTCAGATATGACTAAATTCAAATCACGAAAGTAATACAGTAAAAAGGGTAACAATTTTTGGGGTAAGTAGCAAATTTTCTGGGAATATAAGAATTTGAATACGAGCTTTCCTCAATGATCAGGTAAAGCAGAAACTGCAATCAATAGCATTTAATAATATGTAACAATAAGAAAGAAACAAATTTCTACAAATATTACCATATTTACATTCTCTGCCGTCTAGTTAGTTCCAGAGCTCTGCTTCCTAGTTTCAGAGAAATTTAATTTCATAACTCTTATACGGTTAAATAAGTGTGTAAATAGTCAATATGAAATTTTGTAATCATAACGTTTTTATTCAGTAATTACAAATCATAAACTGTGTTTTTGTAAACACCTACTGCTTTAATATTTTACACATCTTCTATATTTCGCCTAGAATAAAACAATGAGTAACATTTGAAATACAAATATCATATCGCTGGTTATATAAATTAAGGAATAATTTATTTTGCTTTATTCCACTTTCTACTTTGTGCAGTTCCTAAGATCTGACACCATTATGGAATTGAATGCTGCGATTTTGAAATGTTATTATAAATAACTATCCAATATTTAAAACATTGTCTTTGTTTATAAAGTGTTATAACATTATCTGCAGAGTCAAAGCAGAGCTTGCAAACTGCTTTGTTTCCTTTACAATTCTCTCGTCATAAAAGGAAGACCTATAAACTTTTAGATCACCAAAAGATTTACCAAAATTGTGTTATTTTTAAACGTACATCTATAATACACGCAACACTGCTTCACAAATGCTTGCCTGTACAGCACTCTGGATTTAATGCATCTGAAATGCGTAAATAAGGTTTTGGTGGTCATTTTAAAACAATAATACATAAACATTGTGTTAATTATAATAATGTTAAGTGACAGTTTCAAAGACTTATTTAGTTAAAAAAGTTTCAGTCATAAAAAGTTCATTTTTTAGTTATGTTGAAAGGGGCACATGTACAGTATTTTTTGGTTTATTTAATTTCTTTAAATATCTTGGGTAGAAAAAACTTTTATTTTAATTTATAATATTAATCTGACATTTAATTTTCTTACTAGGTTTTAAATCATATAGTTTATTTAGTGTTAAATTATCAGTTAAAAAACTAATTTATAAAAGCCTTTAATGGTTATTATGAGCTTAAAAGACAAACAATCAGATGATGTAGTAACGCATGATATGACGTAACAACTTGGGTATAACGCCAGCGGAAAATTGTTCGCGGTGTGGCGTACTCCTATATTGTACATAGTAACATTGCGTGTCACTTGGAACAGTTCCAAAACATGAGATAGAAGCGGAGTGTTAGTTACGATTACGAGTGGGAGCGTAACTCATCGTATATCCACCCTGTATTATTTCGTGTGATTGGGTGAAAGAATTATATAGGCTACTATAGAGCAGCTGTGTCCACGAAATATTTAAGTATTTTTATAATGATCTTCTGTAAACTTGTTCCAGTTAAACTGCTTCGCATTATCGATTACTTGATTCATCTTTCTCAGATATGACTAAATTCAAATCACGAAAGTAATACAGTAAAAAGGGTAACAATTTTTGGGTAAGTAGCAAATTTTCTGGGAATATAAGAATTTGAATACGAGCTTTCCTCAATGATCAGGTAAAGCAGAAACTGCAATCAATAGCATTTAATAATATGTAACAATAAGAAAGAAACAAATTTCTACAAATATTACCATATTTACATTCTCTGCCGTCTAGTTAGTTCCAGAGCTCTGCTTCCTAGTTTCAGAGAAATTTAATTTCATAACTCTTATACGGTTAAATAAGTGTGTAAATAGTCAATATGAAATTTTGTAATCATAACGTTTTTATTCAGTAATTACAAATCATAAACTGTGTTTTTGTAAACACCTACTGCTTTAATATTTTACACATCTTCTATATTTCGCCTAGAATAAAACAATGAGTAACATTTGAAATACAAATATCATATCGCTGGTTATATAAATTAAGGAATAATTTATTTTGCTTTATTCCACTTTCTACTTTGTGCAGTTCCTAAGATCTGACACCATTATGGAATTGAATGCTGCGATTTTGAAATGTTATTATAAATAACTATCCAATATTTAAAACATTGTCTTTGTTTATAAAGTGTTATAACATTATCTGCAGAGTCAAAGCAGAGCTTGCAAACTGCTTTGTTTCCTTTACAATTCTCTCGTCATAAAAGGAAGACCTATAAACTTTTAGATCACTTTACGTTGCAGTACTATTTAATCTTACCAAAAGGTTTATTCTTTAAACACTGCTAATAAACCTAAATATGTAGATTTATCATGTAGCAAGATATCTAGATAAACACCGTCTGCAGTGATAAAATTTTGTATATAACTTTTATATATCTCTGTAGACACGAATAAGTTCAAAGATGGAGCATTTCAAACAAAGGAATTTGGGTGAGCAACATTGATGCCTATCCACTCAGTGCTGAGTTATCTAAGTAACTACTAAGTAAATTAAGCAATCACTCAACACTTTTCTTTTACCTACAAAGAAGATGTAAACATTTCTTTTCTATATGATGCTTGAGTGTTTCTATGACGTGACCAAAGGGCATCTGAAGAATGAAATGAGCTATTTGAAATGTTTTATGCAACCTCACTGGAGCCTGACTGGCGGTGTGGCGAAACAATTAAGCCATTTGTAGATTATTTAAAAGCTTTTATACATCAATAGGTGACTATTTTTTACACCAGTGTCATCCATAAGTTGGTTTTGTTTACGTAAATTTCTTATAAAATCAATTGATTTATGCCCAAATTTAAAATTTTGTATGTTTATTTCATTATTTTTCTGATTCAAAATACACATACTTTGATACATTTACTTTCAGTAACTGAGTTGTACACTGCTGTGGGAGCCAACTGGCCTGTCTATACGAGAAATTCATCAAAGCTGTTGCAAAAATGACCGGCATAAACATATTCACCGGCATAAACATATTCACCGGCATAAACATACTCACTCTCTACCTGATCCAGTTATGCTTTCTCTCAATCCCTTTGTTCTCTACAAAGTCCTTTGTAATGAGTAAAATGTTGAAACCATACGAGTTTCTACAGGAGAGCAGTATACTATAACTAACTGAGCAAAGGTGTTCGCCCATTAAAATAATATGAACAGTGATTACCGTTGATCTCACTTTATTAGGTCATTACCCGAACACAAGATCTGGGATATTTTCATCTCGTAAAACCCCCAGAGAGAGAAACCGGCCATAACATGAATAAGACTTTTCATTGCATTTCAGCGAATTACAAAATAGTCTTCTCCATCAACCAATTTAATTTCATATCCTATACACATATATACTATAAAAACGTATAGTATTCAATTCTTTCAAAATTACTTTCAAAAAAACTAACTTACTAATTAGCAGTATTCAATTACATTTAGTAACTGAGATTTTTCAATTCTTTTCATTTTTAAATAGTCGATAGATATTCCATGTGTAACATAAATTCAGTTTTTCTATGGATACTAAAGAATGACTGTTAAAATTTTATGGTTTCTACAATAGTTAAAAACCATATTATAATTAATAAAAAATATTATCTTGCTTTTTTACGATAATAAATAACGTTGTACGCAATTTTGTTTGCTGCTTTTGCAGGTACAGTTACATTTGTTTAAAAATTAAAGTACAAGTCCTCTTAAGAAAATCAACAATTATTTTGTAAAATCTTACCTAGGAAGAGGTGATTGACAGCGGCAAGGTTCCAAACTGTTTTTGTCTCCATGTTTGGAGAGTCTGTAATTATAACATACTGTGTGTTGTATGTTGTGACACTTGGGTATCAAGATAATCCTTCGCTGAAACTCATTGTGACAAGCGTATAACAAGAATTTTACAAGGATCTCTAATTAATCTTGGTTATTTTATTATTATTTTTATCAGGGTTTGGAAATGATATTGTAAAATATTGTAGCCCCAACGAGTTCATTTTGTAGATAAAAATATGAAGTACAACATAGATCAGTTTCACAGTTTATACTAATGTATTAAAACTCTGAAGGTACATATTGCCACGTGTACATTGTCTGATAAACCTAGATTATAGATAACCATGAACCTTAATCCAAAAAACATTCTTAAACCATAATATAATCTCAGATGCACATAAGGTCTGTATATATGTATCTCCAAGGAAATGCACAAATTATTTAGCGATATGAAAAAGCGAGGCAAACTATATGTTCAGCAAAATTTAAGATGTCCTGCTTACACCACGTTGAAATATTGCTTGTATAATTAAATTACTAATACATATCAAGCCTCGTTATAGAAAGCGAAGGCAGCTGATGTATTAGGTTACCCTACTAGCTAAAAGAGCCAGAATGAAAGATCATAACGTACAAGATGAGGTACGAGTAAAAAAAAGCAATATATGCTATAAAAGCGTTCCTAAGATTAAAGTAGAAGTTGGATAAGTGTATTACAGGTGTTGCAAAGCATGATTGAGCAAATCGCAGTAAAATTCCTCTGAGGATTAACGACAGTCACGTAATGCCGATAGCGATCTCAAGAGGGACCTGTGTGAATCGATGGGGCTTACTGTTTGAGAATGCCATTCACGAGTAAGCCACTGAGAGCAATTGTAGACGCATTAGGTTTGGATGCAAGAAACCAGAGCTTTGATAAACAAATAGGAATCTATGAAAAATCGATTTCTACTTGAAACAACAATTAAAATAATCGATAATTTTAAGTTTGCCCGAATTATCCTGATTATAAAATATCTAAATGTATTGCTTTAACTTATAAAACGAGCACTCATCGTAATCTATTGTAGATCTTCTATATTTAAGTAAACTTCTTTACGGAAAGTTAAATACCTTACTACAAGTTAATTTCCTTAACTTTGTCAGATAAAAAGTTATAAGTTTAGATATTACAAACTAAAAGAAAAATATGTGCTGTTACTCCTTCCCTTCAATGCGTTGTCTCTTACAGAATTAACAACCTAATAATGTCGAAGTACCATAAAAAAATTTAACTAAAACAAATACTTAAATAATTTATACAAGTAAAAGAATAAAAAAACTCATTGCAATAGTTTAAATCAGGTTTCTATAGTAATATAATAATAGTTTTCTATGTATATATATATATATATATATATATATATATATAAAATGAATATTGATGGTAAGTTTTTAATAAATTACTATAAAATTGTTATTTCAAATTCCAGTCTTTAACAATTCCATATAATTTCGGGAGGTAATGTACTATATATGTATATCTATATTGAGTCGAGGTATCCAGACCATCACATACAGACTCTTAGTGATTGATTTGATGACGGATGTGTAGAGAATGTCCTAGTCTTGAGTGTTAACTTGTTAAGGAGGGTTGTAACAGTTTTCGCTTCACGTTAATTCATATCATAGCCGGGATTAGAATAGTCCGATAAACTTGAAGTAATGAAATCGCCGCCAAAACTTTTTTACTGGAACATGCTTTACAGTTTTATAGACAATAATGTATGCTTGTTATTCATGTTGTCTGCAATACAGATAATGAAATCAAACGTACATGTACTGATAATGTTTCCTACACATAACGTAGCTATAGTGGATATAGAGATAAACTCACCATGCTCATTGATGATGATTGGTTATTTCAAATGAGGATGAGACGGATCATGTACAATTACACGTAAACTTGGCAACAAGGTGAAGAGAAGTATGCACCAGCCCCTATCGGACAACTTTCATGCGGGCTGTTCTAGATAAGTCGTTGATAAACTTTATGGTACGTGATGAGTCTGCGTAAGTGTAATTAAATCATATCTAAAATATTTATTGATTATATACATATATAAATTGTTCTCTAATTCAAATAAATCTGCTCCAATCAATCATTTAATAATTAGAAAAATAGTGCAAATACCTCAATGAATTAATTTAATACTATATTCTATTCAAAGGTGTTTCAAAACTGTGTACTGCCTTAGAAGTATTTGAGCTTCAGCGAATGTTCCTTAGTGATAAATATCTGAAATATGACTTTTTTGAAATAAGGCTTTTGTAAATAAATTCATGGAAATAAGCCCCTTCAATGCAAATACGAAAACAGAGATAAATTTTAAAGTTTAAATCCCTTTGGCAGCTCTTCGAAGAAAGATGAATAATGCAGCATTGAAAAGATTGCCACTACACGAAGGCTTTGCTGCATTCAGGAGATTCTTTCTCTCAAAGAACTTGCTTCCTTACCTTCAGGTCTTTATAGTATTTTAGTGTTATACATCTGTCTACACAAAATAATTCAAACAAATTCAGCATTCTTGTAGTGATGATTCAACGTCTGTTATTCAATGTAATTTTTATAAACCTATAGTTAATAAATTTATAGATTTCAATTTTAGACTTACATGATATATATTTTGACTGATTAATTAACGTCCAGCAAAACAACGAATGAAAGAGACATGAAATTTATTATAAGTTTAAATACCTAAGGAAGAATTTTCCTCTCAAACCCCAGAATGAAATGTTGCCAATAACATGTTGTTAATTAATTGAAAGAACACGAGAAATGTAATGTTATATTGTAAACATTGCATTATGACAAAACTTTTATGTGTTTAGTTAAATTAATTTAATTTCAAATTTCAAATTTATATTGATTTGTATTCTTCAAACCATGGATTAAGCTTAAAAGTAACAACACTTCTTATCAATTCAACCTTTTTTTAAAAGAAAGTGTAATAAACAGTTTCCTTAAAATGATACTTATAATAGCATTGTTCATTAAACATTAATAAATTAAGCAGTGGTGAATTGCAGATATCAAAGACAAAGTTACAAGAGAGTTTCAACCATATTGTACGCAACATCTATTGATTGAAACTATATAAATCTCAGATGGACGATAAGTCAAAATTTATCTTGAAGGAGATGCAAAGAACAGGGATGCATACAAGAGTGCAAGATATACTCGAAACACATTCCATTGATTAAAGAAGAAGTTGGATAAGTGTTTTAAGGTGTTGCCAAACGTGATTAAACGAATCGCAGTAAACGTCCTCTGAGGATTAACGACAGTCTCGTAATAACGACAGCAATCCCAAGAGAGCGTGATTCCTGTGTGGGACTTGTGTGTGAGAATGCCTTTCACTAGTGAGCACTTTAAGCATTGGAGACACATCAGACTTATTAAACAAGAAACCAGAGCTCTAAACAACAGATAGGAACTTTTGAAAAATATATATGTACTATCAAAATATAATGTACGTAAATTTAAAAAATTTTACTAATAACATCGATGGTTTGAAGTATTACTGACAATAGCTTCAAATAACTAAAGTTAATGTATTATATTTTTCAACGAGAAACTATCTTAATCTATACTCAATATATTTAATTATTTTTTCCTTAAAGAAGTACAATTACCTATTACGAGTTACTTTCACTTACATTTAGAGTAAAGTTCCAAGTTTATAAATGTCACATATTAAAAAAATTGTTCTTTAATTTATAAATGCAATGTGCTGTTCATAGCAGGATTGAAATACTACAAAACAGGTTACTAAACCGTACCTGAATAAAATTTATACAACTGAAAAAATAATAAAACTCATTGCAATAATTTTTAGATCAAATCAGGTTTTTGCAATAATAATCCAAATAGACGGCGTCTACTGGTTGTATGACTTGTGAATTATTGTACAACTCATTAACTCTTTACGCCATTCGGAATGTTTGCACGCTTTATCGAAAAATTCAGGTTCTCCGTGATCTATTTGATGATGAATATGTAGAAAATGTTATAGGCTTGAGTGTTATCTTGCCATGAAGGGTTAAACTTGTTTTAGCATCATGTTGACTCATATCGTAGCCTGTATGAATGCAGAGTAATAATATTTGAAGCGGTGTTGCCAAATTGCCGCCGCTGACCACTAACTGTTGTCACTGGTGGATATATAATCACAAAGACAACCGTATGCTTAAAAATATATTGTCTGCAATACAGATAATGCAGTCAAATGTAAATATATTGACATGTTTCCTACACATAACTCAGCTGTGGTGGAAAGGGAGATAGTCTCACTATTCTCATTGATGATTTCTGTTTATGCAACTGATGTAGAGACAGATCAGTAATATTACGTACACGTAACATTGGCAACAGTGTTGGCGTGAATTATAGTGGGGATTCAGATGCACCAGCCACTGGACTACTTTCGTGCGGCTTGCTCTAGACGTCGCTTAAGCTTTGAGAAATTTTAAGGTACGTAAAGAATCTGTATAAGTGGAGTTAAATCGTGTTTGAAATAAGGATGGGGTAATAGAATAGAAAATGTTTCACCGATTCAAATATTTTCGCAACATTTAGAATTGTTTCGAACCTTTTCTAATCGAGCATTTAGTTTTTAATGTATAATAACTGTAAATCACAGATATACATGATTACTATTTACTTTATTTAGATTATATAAACACCCGCGATGGGCGTTTGCTGTAAATAATGAGAGTGATTCCTATTAAATAGTGTCATTCACAGTGTCTCGAGCTAGTTCAATAAATAATTGTGAAAAATAGTAAATTAAATTGTTAGAAATTTTCATAGTAAACAGTTCACCCGATTGTATTTGTAGTGTACCGAATGACCCAAACAATTGGAAGAATATTTATTCTATTAACTAGTAAAATAATCAAATAGGATCTATTATAAACTTTGTTTTATACGATTTTTGATAGTGTTTTGTGAGCCCCAGCCAGAAACTTGGCCTTTGAGATTCAAAACCATCGGGCCAATAATTTGGCTCTCTCTCACAATATTATTTTGTTAGATAAATATGAAAAGGGTCTACTACGAACACAGAATACGATTGAAAGTAAAATAATGGCTTTAAAGAGCCTTATCTTTAATATAATGCAAGCAGTTATTTACTCTTTAACTGTGCCGGTTACTGTAAAAAAACACTTGTAGTTCTTAAGTTCACCTTGGGAGCATACATTTATGCTTTATATGTCTGCTTACGGAAGATTACGTCACATCAGCGTGGGCTTCGATGATGACTCCACACCGAACGCCCCAAGAGGTTTATTTGACTCATCGCTCAAGAATTTTGAGTAAAAGTTACAATTGCAACGGTATTTAAACTATAAAGAACCTTATTCAACATTATGTTTATTAATGCTTTATTTTAATTACCATGGCTCTCAAAAACTAACAATATTAGCAAATAAAGTCAGTTCATTAAATCTAAACATGTTAATAGTGACATACATATACTATTATGTATATATTACTATAAATCAAGAAAAATAACAACACATAATATAGCTGCTTGACTATCACGGTATATTTGGAAGAAACTTTGAAATAACACTTGTTCTACTAGTTATTACGCATTATCATCTTCTCAAAATATGATTTCAATGTAAAGAAGTATGTTGTTATTGTCTCGATATATTTAATTACATTGGGCTCGCTCCTTGCTCTGTACATCCATTAAAACACATTCTGGCCTGTTTATTTCAACCTATTCCACCTTGTTTGAAACAATTCTGTCTGTGTGTTTTTGCATAACGTAAGCTCATTCTCACTCGCAGACTATTTTCAATATTAGGAGCCTATTTTACTGCCCATAATTTATATAATTGGAGAGCAAAGGCCTGACAACGTGAGTAGGATATCAGATAGTTAATGGGCTAGTCATTGAAGGTTTTTCTGGCTTGATAAAATTTAGTGAGAGTTAGTGATATGCTAACTTGAGGGCCCTAAAGCGAGGCAATATGCATAAAGTTTTCGGTGTTCACTAGGTCACAACTATCAGTTAGGAATTCCGATTAATGTCCTTAACTACTGGCATGTACTATACGAAAATTTCAATCCCTTGTTCAATTTAAGATTTTAATTTTAACTGTCTGTGAGAAAGAATGATGGCTTGAGCCCATAATTTATAGGATTTTTATGTTTATTTAATATCAGGTAACAAAATTGTGAATTTATTTTAGTAATCAGATGTTCAAGGGTTATAGAGATTCTGTGAAATACCACTTCTATGTTTGATAGATAAAGTGAGTCTTTCAAAATCTTTCAGCTATACTCAAGAATACTTAAATGACTTACAAGACCTAAGTTTTTAAGGGATCCACGGTTATAAAGACATTTTTCCAATCTTTAATTTCAATGTTCATCAAAAAATGTTTATTAAAAATAAACTAATACAATTGCACAAAAATAAACTCCCTCAATTAAGCCACTTCGATTCAAATACGAAGAAGAAGGTAACCATACAATCTAATTACGTTTGGCAGCTATTCGAAGAGAGGAATATTGCTGCATTGAAAAGATTGCCACTTCACGAAGGCTTTGCTGCATTCAAGAGATTCTTTCTCTCACTGAACCCGCTTTCTTACCATTTTGTTCTTCATAGTATTTTAGTGTTATACGACCGTCAATTTAAATATAATTTCGCATTCCTGAAGCGAATTTTATATATATTTTTGATCTGCAAACAAAGCAACTATGGAACAAAGATAGCTAAGAACGAGTTAAATTACAATGGTCATACATATACAGGGTGACAATTAAGTATGGAACCTCTTTTTTAATATTTTTAAACCACAATATAAAAAAATACCAAAGTTCACACGTGCTTACTGGTGATAGTAACGCACACATCTGCCCAATTACCGACCGGATAATCCCTTTAGGGAACGGTCCACAAGGAGTCAGAAAAAATTCTTAAATAGCAGCATAGGTCAAGTTCGGTATCAAATTAAAGGTCTCACTTGGCAGAGTACAATTCCGCAAACCGGATTTCAAAAGGTGGATTCATTTAGTAGTTATAGCGGTTTGAATTTTAAAACTATTGAACAATTGTTAAATTATTAAGTATTACAAGTAAACCCCAATTTTTAAGTACCTGTGATCAAAGTAGTTGGGTTTTCCTAAAGAGTGAAATTTGACCCCGAAGTGAACTTTGACGCAACCGTTGTTATCTGTATTTTGTTAGGAAGGTAACAGTTCAGTTTTCTTAATTTTCTTAATCGGGAAAAAGGCAAAATCAACTATGAGGTAAAACTTATTAGGACCAGAGTAAATTAAAATGGCCTTAAATATCGACTTTTATCACATTTTCTTGATCCTGGTAAGAAGGCAAACTGAACGTTGACGTCGGAACTTATTCACTTCGAGCCAGAAGTGCTTATACATTTGCAAAATCTACGACATTGCGTGCTAAGCCGTGAATAACTGGTGGATTTTATATAATAAGTACAAGGATTTTCAACCGAATAATTTTAAAGCAGGAAACAAATACAAGGTAAATAGTATTACTTTTTTGCTTTTGGTTGATGTCGGACATTACTGTCTAATAATTCACAAATATTAAGAAAGGTGAAAAGTAATAGTAAGAGTTATATAAAGGTTTCTACTTGGGTTTAGTGTTATTAATTAATAAGTAAGGGATAAATATTTTCTATATTTCATTTAAAACTATACTTACATTGTGCAGGCTTATATAGACTTCCATTATACATATTATATCCATTTTAAAACGTTTAAAGTAACCCCTCTTACAGTACAGAGTAACCAATGTCTGAGTCCATTAAGGGCTTTGTTCGGTAACCATAAAGCGGCAAATTCGAAAGACTGTAAGCCGCTTGGAAAAGTACAAACGTCAAACAATGCTCTCACCATTGACAACTAACAAAAAAACACCAGTTCAGTTGTTCAGTGATGTTAAAACGCTGCAGCAGCATTCCAGTATTGCAAAACATAAATATTTACTGTAGCATAAATCATGTTCAATACTCCATGTGTTTCGTATTGACCTTTATCTAAATGAATTCACGTTGTGATTTATTTCTCTGTTACTCGTCGTAATGTATCAATCGTATGGTATGGTATTTGTTTCTTGATTACATATTCAACCATTTTTAGCTATACATGAAATATGTCTAATTTAAGTTTACTAATTAGAGTACAATTTATAATAAATACAAATTTATAACAACTGCTTGGTGGTCTATCGTTAGAAACATAACGTGGTACGTTTACTACCTTGGGTAAGTTTAAAATGTGCAACACGTAGGGTTGAGACATATTATATTTTCATCGCGAATATTTATTAAACACGCAATTTGTATTCAGTACATTTAATGAAAGGAAATAGTTCAAAGTAGTGTTTTTCTTTCCAAAAATATTTTCTACAGCATTCTGTTTTATTCCGATCACTTGTGTCAGCGGATGGTCGAAAAGAGTTATTTCTGCTAACGGTTTGTTCAAGACAGAACAGAGGAGTACACATCATCCAAGTCTGTTTGTTGTAGTTGTCATACCCACAGTATGATGTGGGTGAACGAACCATGAATATAATCGGTTGTATAATCAGGTAATTTTTAATTAGCACTAAATTAAGTGCAAGTTACTTTTTTTTGACGTGGAGAACTTATCATATAGCTGGTAGTGTATAAATAATTACCTAATTGGTCGTCAAAGACTAACAATGGCCGGAATTTAATGTGAAACAAATAATACTACATCTGGTTAAATAAGTTACTGTTACTTTATGTAGTAATGGGTGGTATAAAATAGGAGGAAGATTGTTTTATTACTTTCTCCAAGACTTAACTCATTACCTGAGGCTCCCAAGTTACATCATATTAAGCAGGCAGTGTCAACAAGTAGAAAATATCATAATCATATTGGTAAAAAACCGTTTGACTTGGCCACCACGCTCGTTTACCCAAAACTATATATATGAGCTGATTAATGTAAACAGCTGTTTATTTAAGCTATTAAAAGTTACTTAATTCTGAGTTGGTAAAATTGGTAATATCATATTTGCCATTCCTGTTGTTAATGAAAAGAAACTAATTAAAACAAACAATACATTATACTAAAGTAATTGGAATGGAGACAAAACAACTTTTACATTACAGAAGAAATAAACAGCTGTTCACATTAATCAGCTCATTGACTTTAAATCAGCTGTTCAGAGTAAAACAGTTTAGAAAACTATACTTCCTATTGTGTAGTGTGTAAAACATGGTATTATGTTTAATAGTACTAATCAGTTGTTTGTTATCCGATTTGAATGAAACAACCACTGTTAGATTTAGAATAAAGGTTACACATTTTAATATTCTTGTAAAATTTTCATACAGGGTATCGAGTTTGCGGAATTTAACATCAAAATTTATGATTGGCTGCCATTTTGAAACGGGTAAAGATAATTTGTTCATATTTTTGTCTCAAATGAGCATATAAAAGGCCAACACAACTGCAAAGTTTCATAATTTTATCTTTACTGGTATAAGAGATATAACTTTTTTGGTAAAAATCACATACAGACAGATAGACGGAAAACTAAACGTTTTAAGACATACCTCCATATGAAGTTTTTTGCTCATTTTCACGTCTAAAACAAAATACCAAAATATTGGAACACCTTTAGGAAACACCCTGTATATATATGTATATATTATAAAAGGTTATTAATTAGTGGTTTGTGGCGTAGAGTTCTGAACGGAGTATACTAAGTTGTTCTACATAGGTTAAAACACTTTTTTTTCATTTGTTGCCTCAGAGTAAGCATACCCTCACACGTGATGTTGTCAGAGAAAAAATTATATGTATTAGTCTTAACTACTGCATCATTTTTTAATATTAAATTAAAGTTTGTTGTTTGATATGAACTTACCATAAGAAAGCATAAGGAATTATACAGTTAATTTTACGATTCAAACGTGTATTACATAAAAATATAACCATATTTGGTGTGCAGTAATAAAATGGTTATCCGAAATAGTGAAAGACATATGATTGTTCAAATTTATGTCTGAGGTTTTTGAAGATTTTAAGAAATATCACTTCTATATTTGAAAGATGAGTCAGAATTTTATCATTTTTTAGTATACTCCTACATATATTACAAGTAGAAAATAAAAAACAATACGTAGTCTAAAAAGAATAAAACTAACTCAAAATCCAACTAAAACTCTTGTGTTAAATAAATTCCTAATTTATGCCATTTCAATGCAAGTAAAAAAGAGGTAACTATAAAGTTCTAAATACCTTTGGCAGCACTTCGATGATAGGTGAATAATGCAGCATTACAAGATTGCCACTTCACGAAGGCTTTTTTGCCTTCACTAGATTCTTTCACTTACAGAAATGCTCTATTACCTTTACTTCTGAATACTATTCTTGTGTAATGCAACCGTTCACATAAATAAATTCAAACAACTTAATGGATACTTAGGATGCAATAATAATTCAATTCCTATGATTCAATATAATATTTTTTGATTATAGCTAATAAATATATCTATTTGAAATTTAAAACACTCACGATAATATCATGTAATAGATATAACAAAAAAGTATATGTTTGACTGCATGTGTGATGGCCTATTCAATTATTCATTTATATTATACGAATAAAAACCCAAAAAATAAGTAAATTAATTTGCGAAAAATAACAAATATTCAAATTTAGGTGAGAGATGTTCTACAAAAGAACGGCGCTTATTTGAATGTTTAGGTAAAAAAAAGTATTACAAACTGCTGTCTGATCGTATATTACAACATCGAGGTTACAACCTATTGGCATGGTATAAAAATGAGACTGCATGCTCCAATCAGGATTTAAAGCGTAAAGGTATTGGTAATAATTTGAGTATATTCATAAACCAGACACTTTGATCAGCAAAACATAACAGCTTACAATTAGTTTAAAAAAAGGAGTAAGCTATAACTCGTAGACATTGAACTAAAAGTGATTTTGGTACCAAATCTTCCCTTTTGAACACGGTTTGATCGTTTTTTTTTTTTACATTTTGTGGGAAATTTTTATGGTGTTGCTCAGTTTACTATTTCAAAACTAAACAAAATTGTTCATTTCCTGATCAGAGTTGAATATATAGAGAAAATATGAAATCAATTTAATCTATATCAATATTTGTATCAAATGACTTAAAATTGTAATTCGAAATGACATTTGGTCTTAGTTCTGGCCAAACATATCGGGAGTCTGTGATCAACATCGTCTGTCAAGATTTCAGAACTAATTTTATATAGCAGATACTGTACAACTTTCAAATTAACTAAAGCTATTTCAATTTTTCAATTTCAATTTCAGTCGGATGTAGTAACTCTTCAGATCTATGTAGAAAAACAATAAACGCTACTACACATTATGTTGTCTTTAATCTACGTTATTTCGGTAACTTCTTTGAAGCAACAAATTAATAAAGGAAAATTTAAACAGCCTGCTATAGGAGGTAAGAATAAGCTATATCTAACTATATAAATGCTCGTAAAGAAATCCTAGACAGTAATAGCACTGATGACATACCACTAAGTTTTAGGTGTTTTATGGTATCTCTATATCATCCCTTACCTAAGCACAGTTGACGCTCCTCTTCTACTCCTGTTAAGAATATCAAGATCACGACAAATTGCGGTCTCTAGCGAGGGAGAATTCAATCACCTTTTTTCAAAGCAGTAGGAAGCGCTCTCATATAGAAAAGTCTTACAGATCACGCCTGACATAGATCACCTATCATGTGCCCAAGCAGCAATTCCAGTGCACTAACTGTACATTTTCTTGCAATGGATCACGGAGTTGACAGCCAAACAAGAACTTCACCACGGAGAAATGATCGGCTGAGAGACGTGAGCAGGTCCCGCATTCCCACCTCATCGTCAATCGGTCTAGTTCCCAATGGTATCAACCCAAGAACGTCACTGCTGGTTTTCGGTGAGGTATGTATTTTGACTCCAAGGGTGTTTAATGGTGACAGTTAAACACTGTCCGATTTCTCCTCAAATTCCAGAAGTCTACAGGAGAGGCAACAGTCTCTAGTTCGAGTTCCCGCGTCGACTCTGACGTTGGCTTATTCAGCTCTCTGGCCACGAAGACTGGACCCAACTGTGTGGAATGTATATTTTTGCTTAAGCGTTTCTGTCCGATGTTATGGCAATGTCATCATAAGAACTTAAGTAATATTTCACGATAGAAGTTCTGCAATCTGATGAAGAATCCTGAAGATTTTCGACAAAGGGGCTGTACAACCTTGTATGTTAAGTAAAGAGAAGGAGGAGGAATAAAAGGGACCAAGACGTCTTGTCTATAACATCCAAAACTAAGAAAGTAATAGAATAAGTTTCTGAAATAGGGATGGATCTGGAGGTGGAACAAATTGATCAAGATTTTTAAAACCCCAAGTAATTGTGGATTAACCTATTTAAGAGGAACAATGCTCATTTAAAAAACTTATAAATATACCTTTAGGTCAATTTTTACTCATTTTATATATATTGTTTATACAAAAACCAGGCTACAGATGATAAACTCCAATATGGGATTCGAGTTAAGAAATACTATTATGATCCTTTCTCTAGTTATGAATAATAAAAAAGAAGAAAATATGTTAGATAAACCTCAAATTTCAGCATTACACACTGTAATATGGTTTTGTTATTTCCTTTGTTATTATATAAACAAAGATTTCAAATTCTTACAATAATGTTTGCTCATAATTTCTTACGCTCGTTGAAACTTTACCAATTATCATAATAATATGGAGTAATTTATATCAATATACGTATCTACACAACGTATCTCTTACGTACGTTTACTCACACTCCATCTATTAACCACATCGCTCTAGTTGCTAGGCAACCGATTGGCCGTCTTTTCATTAATAATTTCTTCTAATTTTCATATATGTAACATAAGGATTTAAAAATATGTTACACTTACAGCTATTAAATATATTTATTAGGCTATTTATAATCCAGTTTAAACTATTTTTTCTATTGTTATTTAAATATTTCTCTTGTTCGATAACATTAGTTTTAAGCTTTTTTCATTTATAAATATAAATTGAAAATGTTTATTCAAGGGTGGATACCGTATTGAAACATACATTGTTAAACACGGGATCAGAGGGAGTAAGAGAAGAGCTCAACTTGAGAAGTTGAAGCTTTTGAATTCAGCAAAGAGCAAGGATGTTGAATGCCAATCTTTCCAAGGATTACATTATTCATATTTCCTTAAAAGAGTGATTAAAGGTCCTCAGAATGCCTAGGACGGCTCTTCTACACTTCTGCCTTTCCCTTTAAATGTTTTTCGTCTTACACTGTCGTACTAAACAAAAAAGAGTAACTTACCTAAAGTATTTCATTGTATTACAGCTAGTTTTTTAGTTCATAATCACTATTTTTGCTCTTAATCTGAGTAAGTTTTGTAAATTAATTTTACCTGATTTGCAATGTTAATTTCAGTTCGTTTTCATCTTACGATCAGAAAAATTGTTATGTCAAATTGATTGCTATTAAAGATTGTCACAAATAATATTGACATAATTACCTCAAATGCTGAAATTCAAGCAGGTAACAAGTTTAAGAAATTTCCATCCATGTATGAATAAATGTGTGTGGATGTGGTTTCGACTAACATTGGTGTAGCTACCAAGATACATGGTTACTTTATTATATTTTTGTAATATATTTTATGTTAAAAATAATTTTATTTAATAAAATATTTTAAACCCTAAATACAAGTACACCCTGCATGTATATAAAAAATGTTGTTCAAAATCTATCAATAAATAACAATAAAAATACTTTAATTTTTTTAATTTTCAGGAGCTGTAAATTTTTAACAGACCTACATTGCAATATAAAAGTTCAAATGTCACAAAACAACGATTATAAAATCATGTGATTATATTATGAATAGTCCAAAATATTTTATTTTTTATGTTTGTTTCATTTTTAAAAACTATAATGCTAAGTAAAATTTCTATTTTTTATCCAAACTTATTTTACTTGAGACCAGAACGTTTTTCAACCAGATGTAGTAGTTTCCTCGCGTATAGCATGTAAACACAAAATGTTATAAGCCATAAGGCTGTACCGTATGACGATAACACATGGGGGTTGGTGACTTCTGAGGTCGTAGTAATAAATACTAGAAATACAAAGTGTACTTATAAGTTCAGTTTAATTACGAAAACTTAAAAGCACCACTTTTAGATGGTAAAGGAAAAGTTATGTACTACCACGTTTGCTGCCAATTAGAAATATAATAAACTAAAGTTATATTCTTCTAGGTGGGCCTAAAATATCCAATGTTCTATTGAATTATGCGTACGACGTTTTACTTTTACAAAACAATAATATTTCACTTCCCTTCACAATAGGTAGACTCACAACCCGGGTGTCGGCGTCTTGGCACGAGACATTGAAGCTGTAGTCTAAAAACGGTTATTTCTAGAAGAGGAGTAGAGTTGGGAAGTGGTAGCCATCTATTCAAACAACACGTGAGGTATATCAGCTACGTAAAAACTCGCCTAAAACAAAAATTCCAAAAAGTTTTTTTTGTTTTAAAGCTAATTTTTTTATTTTCAAAACCAAACATTAATTTTTTCCCCCCCCTTAAATAGGTTATTTTTAAATTAAAAACCCGGGTTTTAATTTCGGCCCCGTTTCAAAAAATTTTGAAAATTTTTGTATTAAAAGGTTTTTTTTCCAAAATTAAAATTAAAATTTAAGGGGTTAAAAAAGTTTAAAAAAAATTTTCCCTATTAAAAACAGTGTGGGAGGGTTTTCGGACTAAAGGGGGAAAAACCCCAAAATTCAGGGACAAATTTTTTTTAATTTAATGAAAAAAAAATTTAATTTTTTTAAAATAAAAATTTTTCCCCAAAAACCCGGACCCCCCCTTTTTTTTAAAAAATTTTTTAAAAAAAAACCCTTTCAAAAAAATTAAAACTTTAAAAAAAAACCCATTTTTTTTTTAAATTTTTAAATTTTAAAAATTTTTTTTAAAGGGCCTAATTTTATAATAAAAAAAAAATTTAAAATTTCAAACCCGGGGTTAAAAAAATCGGTTATTTTTTTGGGGAAAAAGGGGGTTAAAAAAAAATTTTTTTCTTTTTAGGTTTTTTTCCCAAAATTAAAAGGAAAATTTTTTTTTTCCCCAAAAAAAATTTTTTTTTACAAACCCAGGTTTAAAAATTTTTAAAAATTAAAAACCAAAATTAAATTTTTTTGGGGTTTTTAACTTTGTTAAAAAAAAATTTTTAAAAGGAAAAGGGGCAAACACTTTTAAAAATTTTTTTTAAAAAATATTTATTTTTTAAAATAGGGTTTAAAAAAAAAAGGGGAAATTTTAAAAATTTTCAAGCCCCCCAAGAAAAATGTTAAAAAAATATAAAACCCAAAAAACCCCCTTTTTTGGGGGTCATATAAGATGGGAAAATAAAAACCTTTCTACAATTCTCTTTAAAAGGCTTTTCGGGGAGGTTTGCTTTACAAAATTAAAGATTTTTTTCCCGTTTTTTTTAAAATTTTTTTTTTTTTTTTCTTGCGGGGGAACGGGACGGGCCCGGACAATCTTTAAAACAAAAAAAAAAATTTTTTGAAATTCCCGGGGGCAGGAAAAAAATAAAAAATTGGGGGTCAGTCAAAACCTAAGTGTTTAAGGGACTTTTCATCACGCTCAACAAAATTTTTCGATTTTGGGGTTTTTTGAAACTCCCACAAAAAACAAGGGAAAATTTTAAGTCTGAAAAAGGGGAATTTTTTCTTGTGATAAAATTAAAACATGAAAATTGTATTTTTTATTTAAGTTATTTTGCAGTGTTTATTTAAAATTTTTATTTTCGGAAAAATTATGTTTGGAAAAAGGGTACTATAAACGAAAGGGAAGGGGCCTGAAAAAAAAAAAAAGCTTTTTCTTTTATTTTTTAGTTTTGATTTTTTAAAACAAAAAAATGTTTTTTTTGTATTTTAGGGAAAAAAAAATCCCACAAAAAAAATGTCCTTGTTAAATTTTTTTATTTTTTAAAGGAAATTAAAGGTTTTCTTACAAAAAAAAAAATTTATTCTTTTTTTTGTTTCCCTTTCATGGTTTTATGTTAAGACAAAATTGAAAAAATTTTAACTTTTTGACAATTTTTTCCGCAAACCCAATGTAAAAAAAACCCTTTTAAAAAAATTTTTCGAAGTTTTTTAAATTTTCTTTTCCCTTTTTTTTTAAAAGGGGTTTCCCATTTCCCCATTAATTTTAATTTTCATTATTTGGTTTTTTAATTGGGAAAAAAAAACCACGTTTTTATTTCTTTTAAAAAAATCACAAAAAAAAGGATTATTTTTTTCAAAAAGAAATTTAAAAACTTGTAGATTTAAAAACAAAATTTTTAAATTTAAAAATTTAAAAAAAAATGGATTTTTTAAAAATTTTTAAAAAGAAGAAAAACTTTAAAGGGGGGCCTGAGGAAAGTTTTAAAGGGTCTTTTAAAAACGGGAAATTTTCCCCTAGGGGGGGAAAACCCCGAAGTGCCCTAAAAAAGTTTTTTTCCCCCGGGGCTCAAGAATCTTTATTCCTTTTTTTATGTCTTTATTCCTCCCCAATTACTTTTAATGAAAAAAAAAAATTTTAAAAAAAAAACTTCCCTTTTGGGTTTTTTAAAAAAGGGGGTTCTTTTTTTAAATTAAGGCCCCAAATTTTTCAAATTGTGGGCCTTACAAAACGTTTTTAAAAAAGGTTTTTCGTTTTTTTTTTAAAAAGCTTTTTTTCTTTCCCTTAAAGTAAAAAGGAGAAAAACCAAAATTTTGGGTTTTCCAACTAAAAGGCTTTCTTTGGTGGGGCCGTAAAGCGCCAAATTTGAGAAAAAAAATTTTTTTTAGCCCTAAAAAAAAAAAGTAAAAAAAAATTTGGCTTTCACCTTTGGGAAAAAATAAAAAAAAACCCTCCGCTTAGTTGTTCGTGCTTTTAAAAATTGCTGGGGGGGCAGCTTTTTGGG